>NW_018223074.1:134301-137646 GCF_001263595.1 Phalaenopsis equestris
TACAATGAGATATGATTTTATGAAGAATTGCTATTGTTGTGCATGGTTTTAAATGTCAATAAATTGTGATGATTTGAAACATGATTTTCATTTACTTTTTGATCTTTTCAATTGAAATGTTTAAATTTTTTGAGAATATAAGATTCGGAAGAATTATGCTTTCTACAACATGGTCAGAGTCACATTTAATTTCATGGGTGAGAATGTAATCCATGGGGTTGAGTGCAAATAAATAGGGAAATATATTTTGATGGGCGTAGAATTGGAGATTTTAGGGTGACAGACTAAAATCCCCAATTTAGTTCAATTGCTTGGAAACTAAAGAAAGATTGTTTGCCTTCAGGGGAGGGAGAAGTGGGAGCTTTAGAGTGGGAGTCAGTATCCTCTCAACCTAACCATTGATTTAGGGACCAAATTCTGGATTAACTAATGTTCTCTTTGCACTCGACAGATGGTAAAGAATAGGATTGCTCCTATTTAACACAATAAAATTTTATCTATAATTTTAAATGATTTTAATTACTTCACTAAATATAAACTCATTGTAAAGGGGAATGATGCTTTCTTAAAAGTTAACTCTTCATTATAAAACTTTGTTTAGTTTACTGACCTTACATTTAGTTGAGGCCTAGTTTCCTCCTTATTAGCTTAAGGTCTAGCCATAGGACTTTATTGTTGACTATTCCTAGAGGAGTAGAAAAGGAACCCTCACCATTACAAATTCTAAACCTAGAGGACTCGAAAAGGAACCCTCAACATTAGAAATTCTGTATGTTGGTCTTAACCTATAGCACTTTGTAGGTGGGGTCAGTATGACAGAGCAGAGCTCAAGGGGAATCTCCCATAGGATGGTCAAACGTTAGGATTAAATCTGAGTGGTCTGGTTTTGGCTAGGTTAGCTTGCTCACATACTCCAAACCTTAGGACCGCTTGATTTGTTCATTTGACTCCTTTTGGAAAGCTTATCTGAATGGACCCAAACCCCTAACTCCTGGATAAGAGGGTTAGGACCAGCATACTAAGCATCCAAAATGAGTCCTTATATGACCCATATTGGTTTGACATGGCTTCATGACTTACTTGCCCATTCTAAGCCCAAAATCACCAAATGACAAAAATATTCCTACAACCCTAATTTTTGCCAAAAATCCCAAAATTACCCAAAATACCCAAATTTGTCCATGTGTCATTTTAAATCACTAATCACCACATAAATTGACCAAAATCGCCAAATTTCCAAAATATCCTTAAAATTGTCAAAATTACCAAAATGCCTCTCATCACCCAAAAATTCCAAAAATTCCTGAAAATTCCGAAAATCATCCCAAATAATCCCAATTTCAATTTTCGACCTTAGTTTATTTGATCGATCCTCATCCTCAAGTCTTGTGTTTATCCTTTGGGATAGATACAAGATTTAAGATACAACGCTCTTTCATTTAAATTATGAAAAATATGGGGTTAGTTTGATATCATATTTTTCTAAAACTAAATATATATGTAAATTCAAATTTCCTTCTGAAGCGGGCAACAGGATTTCAATTTTAGTGACCGAGAACTTCTTACGGGTAACTCTCCAACCAAAAATAACGCTCACAAGGTGCATTGCATAGTCCAAAAGGCATTCTATAAAAATCAAATGTTCCATATGAGCTTGTAAATGTTGTCTTCTCTTGATCCTCTGGAGCAATTAAAATTTGGTGATAACCGGTATATCCATCTAAAAAGCAATAATATTTCTTCCCAGCTAATCTATCTAACGTTTGGTATAGAAAAGGTAAAGGAAAGTGATCTTTTCTGGTGGCCATGTTTAATTTTCTATAGTCAATACAAATTTGCCAACCAGAACTTGTCCTATTGGAATCCATTTTTCTCATTTTCTTCAACAGTCACTCCTCCTATCTTTGAAACACAATGAATTGAACTCACCCAAGCACTATCCAAAATAGGATATATAATTCTAGCATCTAGCCATTTTAAAATTTCTTTTTTAACAACTGCATTTTGAATTTTTTTAACAACTTCATTCATTATTTGGTTTAATCTTCTCTGAGGATCAGCTTTAGGTGCATATTATTCATCTAATAGAATTATGTGCATACAAGAATTTTGTGCATATAAATAGAAGGAGTAATTCCTTTAATAAGTGTTAAAGTCCATCCAAAAGCCCTTTTATATCTTTTCAACATCTCTATCAACTTTTGTTCCTGAATTTCAGTTAACTCAGAAGATATGATAATAGGCAATGTAGATGAATCTCCTGTAAATGACTCTTCTAAAAACACATAATTTAGATGGGCATGTAATATTTTCTGTTCAAGTTTAGGTGGCTTAATACTTGAAGGAATAAGATTTTTATTATCGTTTTCCAACATGTCTAAAGTTTCAAATTTACCCTAAATATAATCCAATTCTTCTTCTTTTATTTCTTCCTTATTTTCAAAAAATTCTCCTTGCTTTAATTTATCTTCAAAATCATTCTTAAATTGCTAATTACTGAGATAATCAGTTAATTCCATCCCAAAACATTCATTATCTTTTTCTATTGTTGGATATTTCATAGCTTTTGCAATATTAAATGTTACTTCTTGATCATTAACTGTTATTAATTCTCTTTTTGCACATCTATCACAGATCTCTCTGTTCGATGAAATGGTCGCCCCAAAATAATAGGAATTTATTTATCTTCCTCCATATTCAATACTATAAAGTCTACAGGGATTCAAGAAAAATAAATTTATCCACTTTTACTTATACATCTTCTATAACTCCTTTTGGATAAGTTATTGATTGATCAGCTAACTGAAGAGTTATAGTAGTAAGGAAAATCTCTCCCAAATCTAAATGTTTAAAGATCGATAAAGACATAAGATTAATGCTAGCTCCTAAATCGTATAAAGCATTTCCAAAAAACTTTTCACCAATAGCATAAGGTATAGTTGATACACCTTAAAATATATAATATTTTGAGACACATTTTTATACCTATTTTTGAGATATTGCGCTTTAATGCAAGGTATTTTTGTGTTTTTCTTTCAAGTACATGTAAAAAGGTGAAAATGCTTAAAGGAGTGAAAAAAGATCAAATTTGGAGCAAATAGGTGAAAAATGTGCAAAAGTGTTTGTCGGCGTTATTTCGGGGTTGGAGTGGAGTTGCCCGTAAGAAGCTGTCGGTCACCGGAATCGATATCCCGTCGCCCACTTCAGAAGGACGTTGAAGTATGAAATCAAACTGACCCCATATTTTTCATAGTTTAAAATGAAAGAGCACTGTACCTCAAATCCTGTATCTATCCCGGAGGATAAACACAAGACTTGAGGATGAGGCTCGAACAAATAAACTAA
>NW_018223074.1:138502-139333 GCF_001263595.1 Phalaenopsis equestris
TCCAAATGAACTTACTAAACCCAACTTAATGAGTTCCATAATTTCATTTAACCCGTGGGAAGCCACGTTAGCAACCGTAGGTTACCTTCTCCGAGGGATCCCCGATCATCCAATAAAGATGTCTTAATTTAGTTGAAGTTGTGGTTTTGTGGGATATTTGTGATTAAAGTTTAAAATGTTTTATATTTTGAATGTTGTGGCGGGGGTGGTTTGCATTTTTTTTGTTTTGTATGGTTATGTAGCTATCCTAATAGTCTTAGTTTTCATGCAGGGTGACATCGTTGTTTAGCATACAAATTTGCAGGTATAAAAGTACAGTATGAAAGTACAAGAAAGACAACGCTGAAAACTGTAAAAGTGTACCTCGCGAGTCCTCTGTTCCACCACCTGAAACTTAAAATGCATGTTAAGGCAGTTTATGAAGAGCAGGAAAGGTAAAATTTTGGTAATTTTCCTAACCCTCTGTCATATCTTGCTGAGTCCTTAAAATTTTTATTAAGGATGATTTCATTGAGCGAAGAATATTAAGTTTAATAGGCCTCTGAGGTATCCAATAAGTTAGGAGGGGGAAGCAGGTCCATGCCTCCCTCTCACCAACTGGTGAAAAGCCTCGAGTCCATTTAAACATATTATATTGCTTAATGGTTCATCCTGTAAACACCCTTATTACTCAGTGAACCTTGGTGTCTCAATTATCCTTAAGAATAGGGTAATTATCACTTATCATTTAATTTGAAAATTATGTGGGTGAAGACCCTTAAAGAGGCAAGTTAATGTAATTTGAACACTTAGTCAATTTTTTAATCCTAATTGGGCTTAGTGGTGTTTCAA
>NW_018223074.1:139506-141136 GCF_001263595.1 Phalaenopsis equestris
AGGGGTATTAAATCGATTAATTATTGACTTCAAAAGTCGTACCTCTAAGTGCAGGATCATTTAATTTTAATAAACTTCCAAATTATTAATGATTTAGAAATTTATTAACTTATCTTTTTAATGAGAAAAGTGAAATTGGTTTCTACCAATTATTCCTTTTGTGTTTCAAACATCAAATAAATTGATTAAGATCAGAGGTTACCCATTCCCCTCCTTGACTTAAGGCTAAATGTTAATTAAGGCTAAATTTCCAAAATTACACATTTGCCCCTAAGGCTCTAACACTTCATAATTTGTCAAATTCAATTCAAATGACTTTGAAATTTTTGTCCTAACTCTTTCATGGGTCAATTAAGACATCAGAGGAGAAAATGTGATTTTTCAGAATTTAATTTATTTTATATTATTATTTTCATACAAAAATAGGATTTTTCAAAGAAAATTCCTAACTTGACCAAGGTAAATTCTAATCCCTTGAAATTTTTATTGAAGGTAGATAGACCTTGATCATAATAGCCTTTGGACAAAAGTTCATGATTTTTTGAATTCTCTGTGATTTATTAGAATTATTTTAATTTCTGGGTTATTTAATAAAATAAAATATTTTGAGAGGTGAAAATTAAGTTTTGTATTTTTGAAAATCCTCTCTAAGGTCAGAGAACTCAGAGGAGCAAATTTAATATATATATTTTTTTTTATTTTTCCTTGATTTATTGGAATTATTTTAGTGAAAATTCATTTTTAGCCTTTTAAAAATTATTCTTAAGCTTTGAAATTCAGTTTCTTTATTTAGAGAATTAGGAAAAATATTCTAATTATTCCAAAGTGATTAGGAAACAATTTAGAACGTTTCCATGAGTTTTATTATTTTTGTGATTTTTATGAATTTTTAATTATTTAAATATTCAGAATAGGCTAAAAATCAAATTTTTATTTTAAATATCATTTTATTTTTGTAAAATACCCCTGATCATAGAGAACTCAAAAAACTATGTTTCATAATTTTTTGAGTTATATTTTGATTTTTAAAAATCATTTAAGTGTTAAAAGTGGTCAATTTAGGTTATCGAATGAACTTGAAATATTTTAAACTTTTTATAATGAGTTCTCTGGATCATAAATCACAGTGGAGATCAAAAATCAAGTCATTTAAATGTTTATATTTTCCAAAATTAATTATTTTAGTGATTTAGTGTTTGTAAAATTTAAGGGTATTTTAAATGAGTTGACCCATGAAATTATTTCCAAAGTCTTTTCTTGTCATGGTGGACTTTCCAAAATTTTCTTAAGATTTTATAATCAATATTCTAATTTCCATGATTGTTTTAAGCAAAATAATGTGGAATAACTTGAAAAATATGGATCTCTCTATAGAAACATCCTCTGACTTTGGAAAATTCAGAGGATATTTTCCTTGACAGAGGTTACAACATGCCAAAGTTTTAAGCCAAAGTGATGTATCAATATGCGTGAAGAATCAAATGATTTAAAATAGTGTTTAATTAATTAAAAATAAAATATGCATAACATGGTCTTGAAATTTATTCAACATTATTCTCATATGTTCACTGATTAAAAGGGTATTTTTATTTTATTTTTGTGATTTTTCTACACAAAGTTATGAATTTTC
>NW_018223074.1:141170-142209 GCF_001263595.1 Phalaenopsis equestris
TAAGGGTATTAAATATCCCTATTTATCTATTTAAACTCTATTTAAACCGCGCGTGCCACCTCAACCTACGACGGCTCCGAAGGCATGGGTGGCGCGCTCTAGTTGGACGCCGCTGTCAATGTAGCTTGCTGACTCAGCCCATTGTTTATGTCCCGAAGCGCTGTCCGACTCGATCTCTCCCGTCCATTTGATACACACTTGATCAAACGGCTCAAACGGCTCTTGATCAAACGGCTCCCCGTCATCGTCCCCGATAGAATGATTTCGTGCCCGTCCACACTAAAACCGTAAAATCTCATCCTAGACTCAACCAAATTACTTTGGGTTTGATCCTATGGACTCGTCTAAGTGAGAAGAACACATCAATACGGAAATCATGTTATTAAATTAAGCCTAATTAAATGGAGAATCAAAATAGACTCGGGATGGGGAGAAGTTTTATACCTTTGCTCTGATTGGTGAAGCTTCGATCAGAGAGTCTTGGCACATTCGTTGTGATCTAAAGAGGATAATTGAGTCCACGGTCTTGGTGTAAGGCCTAGGTATGAATACGACCAAGCTCGATTTCAGGTGTTGTTCTAGAGATATGGTGGAGGCTATTTCAGAGGGTAATCTAATGGGGCTTTGTCTTCTCTTGCTGTTGTGAAGGTGTGGGCATAAGCAATTAAAGTTTGGTGGAGTGTGGAGGTGAATTGGGTTCTGTCCTGATTTCCGGCAAAGCTTCAAGCTCAAAATTGAGATCCGGCAAAGGGAATTGGTGGGGGAAAATGGTCGGAATGCACTGAGGGGATCTTAGGGAAGCTCTGTATGGAGTTTAGAGAGGCCTCTCTAGGAAAATTTCAGCACACCTCCCATGGCCGTGGGAGGTGAGTTTTTATGAAAATGGCCATGGGGTGGCTCTCAGGGCACAAGTTGGGTGCATTGTGGTGCTCAGGTGGAGGGTAGAGGAGCTCTTCAATTTGATTTGGATGAGCTGGCCTCTAGGTTTGATTTGGGTGGTGCCATGGGAGTGGCTCTCGGTTTTGGGCTTTTCCGGCCA
>NW_018223074.1:142766-146096 GCF_001263595.1 Phalaenopsis equestris
AACATTAATTGAGGCCAATTGACTAGGCTATGGGTTCAATTTGGTGAGATTAGGTCATATGGTCAAAATTGGGGCTTTAATCTAACTCAAAATTGGGCTCAAATCATGGACCAATTGTGCTTGGATTTGGCTTAGTTTAGTCATATCAAAAGTTAATTTGAGTTTAGGATTGGAATTGGGGTAAATTGAGATCAAATTGATGGACATTTGAGTTGGATTTGGGGAAATTTGGATCTTTAAAGGGCAATTTGGGGATTTTGGTTAAAGATGGTCAAATTGGCCAAATTGGGTCATATGATAGTTGAGAGAAATGAAATTGGGAATATTTGGGATTTATTAGGAGTTTCTGGGAATTTTTGGAATTTTTGGGATTTTGAGCTGTGGAGGAGTATTTTGGTAAGTTGGGGGTGTTTTAGGGGTAAAAGGCCAAGATGGGTATTTTGGTAGAGTTGAGGTACCAACCATCACCAACAAGGCATGGACCAATGGAAATCCCATTTTGGGTCCTCTACATAGTGGTCTTAGCCAATCCATAGCTCTAGGGCTAGTAGGTTTAGGGGACCATCTACAAGAGTATCCCAAAAGATTAAGAGATCTAGGCTGGAAATTTGAGTTCAGGGTTGTGAGTGATTGTGGGTGTAGATGAGTGTAGTGAGTGTAGTGAATGACTTAGCTCCAGACCAACACCCAGGGTCAACCCTAAGGGTCCAACAGTCCTAAGGTTTACTCATCTTGAGTTTCCCCGAAAGTGGTCCCACTTACTAAATGCTAGAGGTTGAGACCAGCATGTGGAACTTCAAGTTAAGTGGATAAGAGTTTGGAATTTCTAGTGGTGAGGGCTTCACATCTAGTTTTCTAAGAAAAGTCAATAGGAAAATCCTATGGCTAGACCATAGGCTACTAAAGAGGGAAAACTAAACCTCAACCAAAAATGAGGTCAACAGGGGGATGAAAAACAATTTTTAAAACTTACATTTTATTTTTTTCTCAAATGTGCTACAAATAAATTTGATTTTGATTTTAAAATAATTTTTATGTATATGAACTTATATCAGGGAAGTAAAATTTTGAATATAGAAATGAGTAAGAGAATTTAGTTTTTTTTTTTAATAAAAGATCGTCTCATGGCTCCCTATGCGTTCATTAAAAGAGAAGTTACAAAATGCTGTAGGAAAAGTAAATCACCAACTAAAGCAAAAATAAAATACAATAAGGTCCTAGGGTTTACACTTTCCACATTATAACTCAACACAAAGAAAAAGATAAGAAAAGGTATAGTATGCCCAAAAATACATGTATCCTAAAAAGTATACAAAACAAAAAAGTATACCCAAAGTTGACATGTACACAAATGCTCCAAAATAATCAGTCGTCGTGGAGAGCAAAAGGAGAAGCAAAAAGCATCCGACAGTGCTTGAAATAAGATAAAGCAATGGATCAACCCCTCAGAGACATTCAAAAACATGCAGTTGTCCTAGACAAAATATCCTACAGAAAACAAACATGAGACAGCGTGAGGCAATTCGAAAAAATGTATATGATCATAACTTGCAATAGAGTCTTGCAGGAAGGCCACCAACTCGGAAATATTGACCCTTAGCTTTCAACTTTTCCTTCAATTATTGATTCTTGAATTTCCTTAAGATCTGGAGGACCCTGCTGGACATCCTCCTCTTATTCCTCTATCTCACTGACAATGGCTGCGATAATGTCAGATACTTCATACCCTGGTTTCGTCCCATGATCTTGCCCTGCGGGCTCACCGGACCGTATCGGTACAACGACCTTTGGTACCCACACCTTCTTCTTTGACGGTGATGACTTGAAAAGAAGTGTCTCAGCAGAACCATCAGTATGTCGAAGAGAAGTATGCTCTCCATGGTGCAGATTGACTATAGTACTGGGTAATTTCTTCACCTTTTCCATTGAAACTTCACAATATCCTTGTAATGTGTGATTGATAGAATTCTTGTCCAGTCGTGCTTTGGCTGGTCGACGACATGCGGTTCTGGTGAAGGTAGAATTGGTGATAACTATGGCGGTATCAATTCTGCTCTCTAAGCGGAACCATACAGGAATACGAGCAGGCAAAGCTTCAGTTGATTTCTGAGATCGTCTAACAGTTTTGACGTCTCTTAAGATTTCTTTCTTTATATAAGGGGATACTGTATGTCCCACTCATTTGAGTAGTTCACTAACAGAGAAACCTTCCTGGATAGCTAGCCTCTTGAAAACTGAACTGACTCGGGTGATAGGAGTGGACTGCTTTCTCTTCTCACCATGTTCATGAAGGGATGGTAAAGAAACAATAATTTTCTGGATACTCTCATACCTATTGTTACCCATTAAAGGATGGAATCTACTTCCTCACAGGAGTGGATATGTTTCCAGTATTCTTGACTCATCCTGGTGAGGATCTTCCTCAACATGTATCTCCTTAGGAGCCTAGGCTTTATTAGCCCTTCGAACCCTCCTCTTACAGTTTCTCTTTTGGGTTTTAGCTTGCGGTGTAGTCTTCAAACTTGATCTGATTTCAAATATAGATGGCGAGATAGCAAATCCCTCAGTCGGATCTTCAAAAATCATAACTTCTTTTCCCTTAACATCAGCGGGAACAATAGGCTTGGTAGGTGACGTGGTGGCGGTAGTCTTGACCCCCTTACATTAAGGGAAGTCCTGAAGGCAGTTCATGTTAAATTCAGCAGATGGCACCTTAACTTCTAGAGAGGAAACTTTCATTATGACGAATGGGGTTTTCTCGAGGATGACCTCGAGATCTTTAAATTTAGTTCCAAATTTGATGGTGGGAACGACATTGTGGGTGTTGACCTCACTTTTGGTTGAGGTTTAGTTTTTTCCTCTTTAGTAGCCTAAGGTCTAGCCATAGGACTTTCCTATCGACTATTCTTAGAAAACTAGACATGGAACCCTCACCATTAGAAATTCTACACTCTTCTCTACTCAACTTGGAGTTCCACATATTGGTCATAACCTCTGACATTTAGTAGGTGTGATCACTATGGGGGAAACTCAAGATGAGTCACCCTTAGGATTGTTGGACCTTAGGGTTGACCTTGGGTGTTGGTCTGGAGCTAAGACACTCACTACACTAATCTGCACACACAATCACTCACAACTCTGAACTCAAATTTCTAACCTAGATCCCTTGATCTTTTGGGATACTCATGTAGATGGTCCCCCTAAACCTACTAGCCCTAGGGCTATGGTTTAGCTAAGACCACTATGTGGAGGACCCAAAATGGGAATTTCCTTTGGTCCATGGCTTATTGGTGACAATTGGTACCTCAACTCTACCAAAATACCCATCTT
>NW_018223074.1:146486-146809 GCF_001263595.1 Phalaenopsis equestris
AACCCAATTTTGATTTGGGTCAAAACCCCAATTTTGATCATATGACCTAAACTCACCAAATTGAACCCATAGCCTAGTCAATTGGCCTCAATTAATGTTGTAAAATCTTTATTACATTCATATACATGAAATTCAACCATCAATTGGGCTTGGTAAAGCCTCAAATCCATTTGATTTTAGCCTAAATCCAAAATTCCTAAATTTAGCCCCAAATTGGCTAAGTTCCCAAATTTCACCCAATTGATTGACTTAACCTCCAAATTGGCATCCAATTCATGTTGGAAACTCTTCATGAGGTCCCTATTGACCATTTACAGCAATCA
>NW_018223074.1:149365-149805 GCF_001263595.1 Phalaenopsis equestris
AAATCCCACTTTTGCGTGAAAGTAAATATATAAAATAAAATAAATTTTGAAAAATCACATTTTCTCCTCTGATGTCTTAATTGACCCATGAATGAGGTAGGATAAAAATTTCAAAGTCATTTTGATTGAATTTGACAAATTATGAAGTATTAGAGCCTTAGGGGCAAATGTGTAATTTTGGAGATTTTTCCTTAATTAACATTTAGGCTTAAACCAAGGAGGGAAAATGGGTAACCTCTGATCTTAATCAATTTATTTGATATTTACAACACAAGGGGTTAATTGGTAGGAACCAATTTCACTTTCTTGATTAAGATTAATAAATTTCTAAATTATTAAAATTTGGAAGTTTATTAAAATTAAATGATCCCGGACTTAGGGGTATGAATTTTGAAGTCAATAATTAATGAATTTAATACCCCTATCTTGATTTTCAAATA
>NW_018223074.1:151640-171086 GCF_001263595.1 Phalaenopsis equestris
ATAGATACAAGATTTGAGGTACAGTGCTCTTTCATTTTTAACTATGAAAAATATGGGGTCAGTTAGATTTCATACTTCAACGTCCTTCCGAAGAGGGCAACGGGATTTCGATTCCGGCGACCGACAGCTTCTTACGGGCAACACTCCCCCAAACCAAACCCACAAAAATAGCGCCGACAGTGGGCGTTGCGGCTCGTCGACAGGTTGCAGGGAAAAAGTTAGCATGAGGCACACCATTGCAGCAGATTTAAAAGACAAAGCTCTGGGGTTAGCTATTTAGCCAAAACCTCGTAATCTTAGTGCAAGCACTTGAATTTAACAGAGGTCGATTTGTAGACCGGGTAAGTTTTTTTTATTAAATTTATGGGGGCTTTAAAATTTAAGTAAAAGTATTTTAAATGTAGAAAAATTTGATTAATATAAAGGAATTTTAAAAGAGCGCGCAACACGACACAATTTGATTTAATTTACAAAGTAGCACATCAAAGTCAAAAAGAAAAAGTGAAGTGTTTAGGACCCAGTGCGGGACCAACTTAACAATGCACAATGCCCAAATGGAACTAGTAAACCAACACACCAATTGGGGTCCAACCCACATGAATATTAAAAAGTCCTTAATGGCCTCCTGAACCTCTCTATTCAAAGGTGATTGAACAGACGGTCCTGAAGTCCAAAAGAGTTGACCGTATTTTCCAAAGATAGAAATGAGTAAAGCATGCCAATGGAAGAAATGTAATTTGGTCCATGAGGGACATGAACACATTACCGATGTATAAAGATAATATCTCTTGATTTAAATGGAGAGAAAAGCTAGTCTCCAACGGAGTCGCCAGAAGCTGTCAGCACTAAGAAGTTGAGGAGTTGTCCATTGGAAGGTTTTGGCCGCTGAATCAAAATTTGGTCTCCCGCTTTGGAAGGACATTTTAATTTACATATATATATAAGTTTTAGAAAAATATGAAATCAAACTGACCTCATATTTTTTATAGTTTAAATGAAAGAGCCTCAAGCGTTGTATATGTCCCAAAGGATAAACACAAGACTTAAGGATGAGGCTCGATCAAATAAATTAAGAAATATATGACATTCGTTTGGTCTGCAAAATCATTTTATTTGCCAGAAAATTCCTCTATTTAATATAAAGAATTAAATAGGGTTTATTTTAAGTTAGGTTCGGACAAGCTTTTTATAAAGCCAAGTCCCTATAGTTAATTACATCTAAAATGACTGAAGTCTCCTAAGAAAACTCTCGAGAAAAATTAAGAAATATTATCTTCAAGGAGTTCAAAAGGATAGGACTTTCAACAAAATTGGACAAAGAGGTGTGAAATGGGAATAACTCAAATTTGGAACATTTTATTGCAGAATCCAAAGGAAGAAGAACTAGGGGATATCATCGATCCAGAGGAGAACCTCGGTGACTTCCCAGTCTATCCTATTATTTGACTTTAGTTTTGTGGAGAAATTATTTAAATGTTTCATCCTGTCAATTTTATTTATTTAGGGCTTATATTTGTTTGAAACGATCACACAAATTGTCTGGAAGATGTGAGGATTTAGGTCGTGATGAATGATAACCTCAGAATCGTAAGACGAGTTAAGGCTTATATTGTATAGTAGAGCTGTACAAAGGCCTAAAGATGAGGTGAGGAATTATGTGGCATAAGAAAACTACCTCAAAGTCCTATGGCTTGGTTATTTAATTCTAAGGAAATTGGTTTAGCTTAAGTAGACGTGTTTTGTTGTTGAAGATGACCATGCTGCCCACCATGCTAGCTCCAAGCTCCTTGCCGTGACGAGTTTAAATTTTGTAGTGTGTTAAGTTATGATGTCAAATCAGGTGTCCGTAAGGTTGTAGTTCTTTAAATGTTATGAGGCATATTAAAGTTGATTAGAGCGAGACCAATTGAGATCCTACGGTTCTCTCGTTCCGGTACCACTATTTTCTAATGGATTCACTTAGTCCAAATGAATTTACTAAACTCAACTTAATGAGTTTCATACTTTCATTTAGACTATGGGAAGCCTCATTAGCAACCGTAGGTTACCTCCTCTGAGGGATTCCCGATCATTCGATAGAGACGTCTTAATTTTGTTACAATTGTGGTTTTCATGGTGTTTGTTGTTAAATTTTGAGTTGTTTTATACTTTGAATGTTTTTGCGGTGAATTTTATTTTGGTTGATTTTTTTTAGTTTTGATTTTGGTTTTAGTTTTTCTTTTCTGGCTATCTTAATAGTTTTGGTTTCCATGCATGGTGACATCGTTGTTTAACATGTAAGTTCGTATTTTGGTTATACATCCAGGTGGGTAAGTACAGTAGCGTACTAAAAAAAGTACAGGAAACCAAAAAAGCAGGTAAATAAATCACAACAAAAGCATACCTGGATGGTTTTCACGTTATCTCCAATTGAAACTCAAAATGCATGTAAGGGCATTTTATGTAAAGCAAAAAAAAAAGGTTCCTAGATTATATCTTGCCTAGATTATATCTTGGTGAGTTATCTTGGTGAGTCTTTATTGGTTTGATTAAGGATGATTTTATGAAGCAAAACATATCAAGTTTTGTAGACCTCTGAGGTATCCAATAGGCCAGGATAAAAAGGCAGGTCCATGCTTTCCCCTCACCGCCTGGTGAAAAGTCTCGAGCTAATTTGAACTTATTATATTTCTTAATAATCCATCCTGTAAATATTTCTAGGTTTCAATGAATAGTGATGTTTCAATTATCCCTAAGAGTAGGGTAGTTTTCATTTATCATTCCATTTGAGAATTATGCAGGTGAAGACCCTTAAATGGGCAAGTTAGTGTTATTAAGACACTTAGCCAATTTTGGTTTTAACAATGCCTTGTAGTGTTTCAAAGGTGTTCAATTTTTATTCACTTTTCTAAAATTCATTTAGCCAAATTTGATTTAGCTTAAGTTACCACCAAGCCCTTAAGATCCTGATGGATGTCTTAGTTATTTTGAAAGAGATTAAATTTTAAGTTACAATAACTCATCATCAAAACATTTGAATTTCACTTGAACACCAGATAGGGGTATTAAATTAGTGAGTTATTAACACCCAAAACTATACCCTTAAGTCTAGGAGCATTCAATTTGGAAAACTTCCAAATTTTAATAATCTAGGAAATTTCAAATTTATCCTTTAAATGGAAAAAGTGAGATTGGTTTCTACCAATTAATCGTTTGTGTTTCAATCATCCAAATATGTCAATTAGGATCAAAGATTGCCCATTTCTCTTTCTTGTTTCTCTTTCTTGAATTAAGCCAAAATGTTAATTAAGGCTAAATTTCTAAAATTACACTTTTGCTCCTAAGACTCTGTCACTTCATAATTTATCAAATTTAATTTAAATGACTTTAGAATTTTCATCCTACTTTACCCACCTCACACATGGGTCAATTGAAACATCAGAGAAGAAAATTTGATTTTTTTCAAATAATAGCATT
This sequence comes from Phalaenopsis equestris, assembly GCF_001263595.1. Lineage (NCBI taxonomy): Eukaryota > Viridiplantae > Streptophyta > Magnoliopsida > Asparagales > Orchidaceae > Phalaenopsis > Phalaenopsis equestris. The sequence continues at coordinate 155,097 of NW_018223074.1, forward strand.
ACACTCTTCACTGAGTGCAACGGTCTCATGATCTGTAAAATTCCTTTTCTTGTTTAGTATAGCGTTCATAAAATTTACATAATTTTGCATTTGTTCCAAAGCTTCAAAAAAGGAATTTTATCATTAATTTTTTAAGGATTTCCAAAAATTTTGTAAATTATTTATCTTTATTCTTCTACTTCAGTCTTTGAGGAAATAGAGGTAATAGTTTTTCTAAAGGACCTTGTGTTTGTTAATTTTCATTTTTGTCACTTTCCATTTCTTCCTTCTCTTCAACGACTTTAGTTTCTCTTTGGATCTTTGTTTCAAATTCTTTTCCACTTCGTAATTGAATAGCTTTAATTTGCTCCTTATTTTGATCTTTTGGATTAGCTTCTACAGTACTCGAAATAATTCCAGAAGGTTTGTTACTGAGGGCGGTAGCAGTATGTCCTAGTTGATTTTCAATATTTTTAATAGCAGCCCCTTGATTCTGTATTTGATTTCTCATGTTCAACATTACTTCTTCCATTATCAACTTCTTTTCCTTAACTTATAGGTTAGGGTTAGTGTTAAATCCCAGAAGATAATAAGGTCTGAAATTAGGATTTCCTTGGTTGTTCAAATTTTTTAGGGGATTCACCGAGTTGTTATAATTATTCCAACTAAAATTAGGGTTATTTTTCCATCCAGGCTTATAATAATTAGAATAGGGATTGTTATTTCGATTATTTATAGCATTTATAGTTTCATAAGATGATTGATAGTTTCATAAGATGATTAGTGAATTTTCCTCTAATGCTGGGGTATTTGAGAATAGTTCACTCCTATTTGATCAATCTTTTTTGAAATAGCAGCAATTTGAGATGCTAAAATAGACATTGCATCAGAATCATGAATACTAGCTACTCTGTTAGAATTTACCCGTTCAGAGGGCCATTGAAAATTGTTAGTAGCCATTTTTTCAATTAAAGAGTATGCTGCATCAAAAGGTTTTGTCATTAGTGATCCACCTACAACAGCATCTACAATAGGTAGGTGGTTTTACTAATCCATTGTAAAATGTTTGAATTATTAACCAGGCTGGTAAAGTATGGTGTGGACATTTTCTAAGAAGATCTTTAAATCTTTCCCAGGCTTTATATATTGATTACCCTTCAAACTGACAAAAAGATGTAATATTGTTTCTAAGCTTATCAGTTTTCAAGGGTGGAAAATATTTAGCTAAGTATTTTTTTGATAGTTCCCCCCAAATTCTGATAGATCCAAATACTAATGAATTTAATCAAGCTTTGGCCTTATCCCTTAATGAAAAAGAAAAAAGTCTAAGCCTAACAACCTCATTAGACACTCGGTCATATTTCAAAGCAGCAAAATTTCAAGAAAACTATCAAGATTTAAGTTAGGATCTTCAGTAGGTTTTCCTCCAAACTGAATATTTTGTACCATTTGGATAATAGAATGTTTAAGCTCAAATGAATAAACAACAACATCAATATTTTGAATAGTCAAACGAAGTTCATCTGTTGTGGGATTAGCATAATCTTTTAAAGGTCTTTGTCAATTTTCATTTATTTGATTATCTAAGTTATTCGCCATTTTGTTTAAATTTTTAATTTCTTTTTGTTGTTTTCAAATTTTCTAATAATACATTCTAATTCTGAATCGTAAGGTACTAAACCTTCAGATCCAATATTTCACATAAACAAATATCATAAGCAAAGAAAAATTTCTTAAAAATACTCTTAAATGTATAGTTATAGATATATATATTTTTTATTTTTGATTTTATAATTTTTTTGATATTTTGTATATTTTGTCTCTAAGTTTCCTAATTTACCAAATCTGTTTAATTTACCATTACCATCCCCGCCAACGACGCCAAAAGCTTGATCCCGATATTTTTTTATATGTAAGGATTTATGAAGTTGACACCACTACTTAAAGATTTTAATTCCTGGCAATGGCGCCAAAAACTTGATCCCAGTGAAATATAGTTGTGTAAAATTTCTATAAGTTTGACTTCTCTATGTAATGGTGTCAAAAACTAGATGCATCTTTATGATTAAGAAATTTAAGCAATTAATGTTGGGATTCTACACAAGTATACGTATTGTTATCAAGTAATTAAGAACTTTCTATTTAAGTCCCGAATATCGATCCCACGGTAAAGGTTTAAATTTAAAATAATAAATTAACTAGGAAATTTATAGAAATCAAATGAAATTACTGTCACTAATTTTAAATGTGTGAGATGCTAATTAAAATAAATTATTTAACTATTAGCAAAATTGAAATGCAAAGTTTAAAATAGTAACTACTAAACTATTAAATTATCTTTATGTGATGAAGATTTCTTATGTGAAAAAACATCATTCCCACTACAATGAGACTTTGGTAAAATGAGATGAGATAAATGATTTTAATATGATTTTAATATGTATTGTGCCAAATAGGAGGAGTTTTAATTCTCTACTCTAATACAGTGTTATAGAAAATCATTGGCTAATCCCAGGTTTAGTCCCTAAATTCGTGGCTAGGCTAGGGATAGGAGGATATTGGCTCCCACTTCAGAGCTCTCACTTCTCTTCGCCTAAAGGCTAACTCTCACTTTAGTTTTTAAAGACTAAGACAGATTTGGGGATTTTAGTCTATCCCCCTAAAAATCTCCAATTTTACACCCAACAATGTATTTTTCCCTTTTTATTTGCACTTAATTTCATGAACGGAATACTCCTTCATGGAATCAAATGTGATCCTCACTCTGTTGTAGAACTCATACTCCATTTCCCGGATCATATGTTTCCCAACACATTTTAACAATTCAACTGGTCAGATCAAAAAATAAATTAAGTTGAAGTTAAAAAATCAGCACAATTTATTTTATATTTTAAATATTGGCACATCCATATTATCTCCTCATTTCACCATATCTCAGAGTAGGGAGAAAGATAAATGAAACTACTCAGATTTCATGAGAAAGATACAACAAAACATAAATTTCATATATAAAAAAAAGTTTATACAACACTAATAAACAAACAACACTTATCTAAAACTCTTTCTCAAAGAAAATCCTTTGTAGCCTCTTCTAGGAAATGTAGGAAGAAGAAATCTGTTGACCTCACTTTTGGTTGAGGTTTAGTTTTTCCCTTTCAGTAGCCTAAGGTCTAGCCAATAAGATTTTCCTATTGACTATTCTTAGAAAACTAGACATGAAATCCTCACAATTAGAAATTCTACCCTTTTCTTTAATCAACTTGAAGTTCCACATATTGGTCCTAATCTCTAACATTTAGTAGGCGGGATCACTATGGGGGAAACTCAAGATGAGTCACGCTTAGGATTGTTGAACCTTAAGATTAAACCTGGGTGTTGGGCTAGGACTAATTCACTCACTAAACTCATCTACACTCACTAAACTCATCTACACTCACAATCACTCACTAACCTAAACAAGAACTTCTAAACCTAGAACCCTTGATCTTTTGGAATACTCATGTAGATGGTCCCCTAAACCTACTAGCCCTAGGGCTATGGTTTGGCTAAGACCACTACGTAGAGGACCCAAAATGGGATTTACATTGTTCCATAGCTTTTTGGTAATGATTGACACCTTAAATCTACCAAAATACCCATTTTGGCCTTTTACTCCTAAAACACCCCCAAATTATCAAAATACCCCTCCATAGCTCAAAATCCCAAAAATTTCAAAAATTCCCCAAAAATTAGCTCAAAATCCCAAAAATTTCAAAAATTCCCAGAAAATCCCAATAAATCCTAAATATTCCCAATTTCATTTCTCTCGACTACTACATGACCCAATTTGGCCAATTTGAGTATCTTTAACTAAAATCCCTAAATTGCCCTTTAAAGTCCTAAATTTTCCAAATTCCAACTCAAATGTCCATCAATTTGATCTCAGTTGATCCAAATTCCAATCCTAAACTCAAATTAACTTTTTATATGACCAAAATAAACCAAATCAAGCTCAACTGGTCCATGATTTGAGCCCAATTTTGAGTTAGATTAAAGCCCCAATTTTGACCATATGACCTAATCTCACCAAATTGAACCCATAGCCTACTGAACCCATAGCCTAATCAATTGGCCCCAAGGGATGTCGAAATATCTTGTTAAGATTCCTATACATCAAAATAAACCATGAATTGGCCTTGTTGAAGCCTCATATCCATTTGATTTTGGCCTAAATCCAAAATTCCCAAATTTAGCCCCAAATTGGCTAAGTCCCCAAATTTCACCCAATTGATTGGCTTAACCTCCAAATTGGCATCCAATTCATGTTTAAAAATATTCATGAGGTCCCTATTGACCATTTATAACCTTTGAAATAATAAATTTGGACTTAGCCCAAGGCTAACCCAAACTAGACCCAAACCTAGCCCAACACAAATAAAATGATTAAGGTTCAAAAATCCTTCAAATTGACCCTTCAATTGAACTCAAAACCATTTCTATTCTTCACTAAAGTTGTTCTTTATGATCATCTACACCAAATTAAATAATTAATTGAACTAATTGACATGGTTAACCTAGCCCAAACCCAAGTTTTGGTCATTTGCACCCACTTGGACCCATGCAGTAAATGTGACCTAACCACCCTAAAGTCACCAAATTAACTCCACCACAGCCATTATTTGGACTTAGTGACCAGTCCAAACACCATGAAACCACCTAAATCAAGCCATGGACCAAAGGTCCCCCAAATTAAGGGATCTTATTTCAAAAAAATGCACATGCTTAAGATATCTTTGCCAAATCAAAGCACATTTGCATTAAATTGTTGTGATGGATTCCTCTGGGTTCCCTGAGCTCCTAGCCACCTCCCCCTGGCCGGCCGGCCAGCCTAGTGGCCGAAAAAGCCCAAAACTGATAGCAACTCCCATGACACCTCACCCAAATCAAACCTAGAGGCCAGCTCATCCAAATCAAATTGAAGAGCTCCTCTGCCCTCCACCTAAGCACCATAATGCACCCAAACTTATGCCCTGAGAGCCACCCCACAGTCATTTATATAAAAAATCACCTCCCATAGTAAGAGACGACAAAGCTCCATCAAATTACACTCTGAAATAGCCCGCACCATAGCTCTAGAGCAACACCTGAAATTAAGCTAGATCGAATTCATACCTAGGCCTTACACCAAGACCAGGGACTCAATCCCTAGCCTCCTTGGACCCCAACAAAAGTGTCGAGCACCTCTGATTGAAGCCTCCCTTCTCAAAGAAAAGGTATAAAACTTTTCCTCCTTCCGAGCTTATTTTGATTCTCCATCTACTTAGGCTTGATTTCATGGTACATTAACTGTATGGATATGTTCATCTCACTAGACGAGTCCATAGGATCAAACCCGAGGTGATTTGGTTAAGTCTAGGCTGAGATCATAGGGTTTTAGTGTGGACGGTCACGGGATCATTCTATCGGGGACGATGACGGGGAGCCATCCGATCGCGCGTGTATCACATAGACGGAGGAGATCGAGCCGGACAGCGCTTCGGGACATAAACTGTGGGGCGAGCCAGCAGCTACGTGGACGACGACGTCCAACCAGAGCGCGTCACACATGCCTTCGGAGCTGCCTAGGATCTTGTCAGCACACACGGTTTAAATAGATAAATAGGGCTTTTCTTATTTATTTAAATACCCTTAACTTAGAAAATTCATAACTTTATAGAAAAATTACAAGAATAAAATAAAAATACCCTCTTTCTCAGTGAACAGAGGAGAACAATGTGAAATAAATTTCAAGACCATGTTATGCATATTTTATTTTTAATTAATTAAACACTATTTTAAATCATTTGATTCTCCATACATATTGATACATCACCTTGGCCTGAAACTTTGGAATGTTGCAACCTCTGTCAAGGGAAATATCCTCTGATTTTTCCAAAGTCAGAGGAGGTTCCTATACAAAGATCCATATTTTTCAAGTTATTCCACATTATTTCCTTAAAATAATCATGGAAACTAGCATATTGATTAGAAAATCGTAAGAAAATTTTGCAAGGTCCACCATGACTAGAGAAACCTTTGGAAATAATTTCATGGGTCAACTCATTTAAAATGCACTAAAATTTTACAAACACAAAAAATTTTACAAACACTAACTAAATCACTAAAATATTTAATTTTGAAAAATATAAAAATTTAAATGACTTGATTTTTTATCTCCACTGTGATTTATGATCCAAAAAACTCATCATAAAAATTTCAAAATATTTTGAGTTCATTTGACAACTTAAGTTGATTTTTAAAGATAAATACCACTTTTTGTATTTAAATGATTTTTAAAAATCAAAATATAACTCAAAAAATAATAAAATTTTGTTTTTAAGTTCTCTGTGACCAAAGCTATTTTTTTAAAAATAAAATGATATTTAAAATAAAAACTTAATTTTTAGCCTATTTTAAATATTTAAATAATTAAAAATTCATAAAAACCTCAAAAATAATAAAACTCATGAAAATGTTCTAAATTGTTTCCTAATCACTTAGAAACAATTAGAATATTTTTCCTGATTTTTAAAATAAAGATATTGAATTTCAAAGCTTAAAAATAATTTTTTTTAAAGACTAAAAATAAGTTTTCACTAAAATAATTCCAATAAATCAAACAAAAATAAAAAAAATTATAAAATTTGCTCCTCTCAGTTCTCTAACTTTAGAGAGATTTTTCAAAAATACAAAACTTAATTTTCGCCACCTAAAATATTTTATTTTTATTAAATAACTCAGAACTTGAAATTATTCTAATAAATCACAGAGAATTCAAAAAATCATGAAATTTGGTCCAAAGGCTTTTCTAGTCTAGGTCTACCTCCAGTAAAAATTTCAAAGGATTATAATTCAGCTTGGTCAAGTTAGGAATTTTCTTTAAAAAATCTTATTTTTGCATTAAAATAATTAAATAAATTAAATTAAATTTTGAAAAATCACATTTTCTCCTCTGATGTCTCAATTGACCCATGAATGAGGTAGGATAAAAATTTCAAAGTCATTTGAATTGAATTTGATAAATTATGGAGTGTTAGAGCCTTAGGGGCAAATGTGTAATTTTGGAAATTTAGCCTTAATTAACATTTAGGCTTAAGTCAAAGAGGGGATGGGTAACCTCTAATCTTAATCAATTCATTTGATGTTTGAAACACAAAGGGGTTAATTGGTAGAAACCAATCTCACTTTCTTAATTAAGATTAATAAATTTCTAAATTATTAAAAGGTGGAAGTTTATTAAAATTAAATGATCCTGGACATAGGGGTATGACTTTTGAAGCCAGTAATTGATCAATTTAATACCCCTTATTTTGGTTTTCAAATAAAATCCAAATCATGAATCATGACCACTTAAAGCTTAACATTTTCAAAACTAATTAAGACACTCACCTAGGTCTTAAGGGCTTAGTGGTGACTTAGGCTGAATAAAAAAATTGATTACATAAGGATTAGAGAAATAAACATAACTAAATCAAACATCCTTGAAACACCACTAAGCCCAATTACGATTAAATATTTGGCTAAGTGTTCAAATTACACTAACTTGCCCCTTTAAGGGTCTTCACCCACATAATTCTTAAATTGAATCACAAGTGATAATTACCTTATTCTTTGGGATAAATGAGACGTCAGTGCTCACTCAGTAATAAGAGTTTTTACAGAATGAACCATTAAGTAACATAATAAGTTTAAATGGAGTCAAGGCTTTTCACTTATTGGTGAGAGGGAGGCATGGACCTGTTTCCCCCTCCTAACTTGTTGGATACCTCAGAGACCTATTAAACTTAATATTCTTCGCTCAATGAAATCATCCTTAACTAAACTTTTAAGGACTCACCAAGATATGACATAGGGTTAGGAAAATTACCAAGATTTGAGGTACAGTGCTCTTTCATTTTAAACTATGAAAAATATGGGGTCAGTTTGATTTCATACTTCAACGTCCTTCCGAAGCGGGCGACGGGAATTTGACTGTGGTGATCGACAGCTTCTTACGGGAAACTCCCCTCCAACCCCGAAATAACGCCGACAGCTTCTGGGGTCTCTGTTGGGGACGTGCTTTTCTCTCCATAAAAATCAAGAAATATTATTTTCACACATCGTTAATATGTCCATGTCCCTCTTGGGCCAGATTACCCTTCTTCCTTTGGAATACTTTACCCATTTCTATCTCGGGAAAGTACAGCTAACTCTTTGGACTTCAGGATTAGCTGTTCAACCATCTTTAAATAAAAGGGTTCAGAAGGCCATTAAGGACTCTTTAAATTTTTATGTGGGGTCGCATCCCCAATAGGTGTGTCGATGGACTAATCCCACCTGGGGATTCTTTGCCACTAATTGGGTCCAGCGCTGGGTCCTAATTTTTCACATCTAAATTTGATTTGCTATTCCGCAAATTAAACCAAATCTTGTTGTACTGCGCGCACTTTAAAACTTTCTTGCGTTAATTAAATTTTACACATTTTTAAATAAAGATGTTAAAAAATACCCATAAATTAAGACCCGCCCGGTCTACAGATCAACCTCTATTTTTAGTTCTTGCACTAAAGATTACAAGGTTTTTGGCCATATAGCTAACCCTAAAACTTTCTGTTTTAAAGCCCGTTGTGATGGCCTACCCAACGCTGACCTTTTCCTGCAACCTGCCAACGGACCGTATCGCCCGTAACGTCGCTCCCACCATCAAGTTTGGAGCTGGATTTGAAGACCTCGAGGTTATCCTAAGGAAAGCCCCATTCGTAGTAATGAAGATCGCTGCTCCACAAATGCAAGAACCATCTGCAGAATTCAGTTTGAACTACCTTTAGGACTTCCCTACCTACAAGAAGGCTAAAGCTACTGTCATCAAGCCTGCTATCCTTGCTGCTACTAAGGAGAAAGAGGTGATGATCGTTGAAGATCCGACTGAAGGGTTAACTGTCCCACCACCCAGTTTGAAATCAGGTCGAGCTCAAGGACTGTACCACTGACCCAAACTCAAAGGAGGAACTGCAATAGAAGAATTTAGAGGACCGTCAAAGCTCAGACTCCTGAGAACACACCCGTTGAGTAGGATCCTCGTCAAATTGAAAAGGTACTACCATAAATTTATCCACTCCTACGAGGGAGTAGATTCCATCCTCTGACGGATACTATGAATATGAGAGTATCCGGAAGATTGTTGTCGCATTACCATCACTCCGTGGATACAATGAGGAGGGAAAGAAATTCATTCCCATCACCCGAGTTAACGAGTTAGTGCAGCTTTTAGAAGACTTGCTACTAAAGAAGGATGTTCTGTTAGTGAATTACTTAAGCGAGTGGGACATGCAATTTCCCCTCGTATGAAAAAGGAAATTTGGAAGGATGTTAAGTTTGTTAGAAAGTCTCTCAAGTCAACCGAAAAGTCACCTACCCGTATTCTCTTCTGGTTCCGTTTGGGAAACCAAGTTGATATTGCTATAGTCACCACCGATCATACCACCACCAGGACCGCAGGTCACCAACCGATTAAGTCGAAACTAGATCCGAGAAGCTTACCTGTCATTCCTGCAATCACAAAGAGAAAGAAAAGACGGTTACCTAACACTGTAGCCGGTCTACACCATGGGGATCATACCTTCCCTCGACATATCGATGTCTCTACTAATACGTCTCGTCCTGAGACATCATCGTCAAAGAAGAAGAGGGTATGGGTAAGGGTATGGGTACCCAAGGTCACTGCACCGATACAGTTCAGTGATCCTAAAGGATAGGAAGTAAAACCAGTGCCTGAAATATCTGACATCGTCGCGACAATAGCCAGCGACATGGAGGAACAAGTAGAAGATATCCACCAAGGTTCTCCAGATCTTAAAGCAATCAAGGAATCGATAATTGAGCAAAAGGTTGAAAAACTCAGGATTGAGATTTTCGAGCTAGCTCGAGAGAACGGAGTTTCAATCAATAGCGATAATGAAGATTTTGATTACAAAGATTACTTGGAGGAGAATTTCATGGATGTACATGTAATCAAAACCAGAGCTACCACATCTGCGTGCGAGGCTCAACCTCACACCAAAGAGAATGCCATAGATGAATTGCGTAGGGTTATCCTCTAAAGGGATGAGCAAGTCAGTCTACTGGAGAAAAGAATAGAAGAGATGACTGCAGCTATGAAAGCCATGGCAACCATTCCGGGGAAATCACAAGCACCATGATTAGCTTCTCCAGAGATTAATCAGCCAGAAATCATACACACCACAGATTAAAGAAGAGAGGCTACTTCAGCGGGAAAAGATGAACAACCAAAGAAAGATTCTCCATCAGGTGCCATGCTAAAAAAATAATTCAAGCAAATGGTTGAACAAGTGCGGGATGCCTTAGCCCAATACAAGGGCGGTGCATCAATTTTGAAGGGTAGGCCTTACACGGAGGAGTTTGATGCCGTGCCTTTCCCCAAGGGTTTTGTGACCCTAAACTTCAAGATATTCGATGGGACTGGAAATCCCATACAGCATATAGCACATTTCCAAGCCAGTTGTGGAACCACGAGGAATAACGAAGCTCTACTCTACCAGCAGTTCGTCAGCAGCTTGTCAGGGATTGCTTTTGACTGGTATGCTGACTTTTAGTTAAAATATTTTCTGAGTTGGAACAATTATTTGTGAAAAGATTTGTCGGGGCACAACATCACGTGTCTATTGGAGAGCTCATGATGGAGAAGCAGAAGCCTAGTGAAACCTTGGCAGACTAAATTTTGAGGTGGAGAAACCTTAGCATGAATTGTGAACCTCAGCTACAGAAACATCAAGCGATTGAGATTTTACTCAAAAGCATTCAAGGGCTAGTAGCTTTCATGCTTAAGGGACTCACTATCAAATCCTTCGAGAAGCTACTCAGTAAAGCCAGCAGTCTTTAAGAAGAAATGAAGCACATGGAGGCACATGAAAAGGTTAAGGTGACCTGAGTGTTTGAAAAGAAATCAGGAGTGGTCGCGACTGTCGACAAAGGAAAGCAGCCGATAAAGATATATGTAGAAGAGCATCGCCAGTCTTCGTCACAGTACTCTCAGAAACAGAGTAGCCAATCCAACAAACGACCGTCTCAGGAGGGATCACCTCGAACAGTGGGTAAAAGATTATCCCTATTAGAGCGACAGAAAGTTGTGTATTGTTTCAAAGATGAAGCTCTACCTAAAATATTCAAAAGTTTGATGAAGAAACCAGAATTCAAACTAACCTGATCCAAACAAACCCGAAGAGGTGGATAAGAAGAATGAACCAAATTATTGCTCATACCAGCGATTGATTGGACACACTATAGACTAGTGCTTCTTCTTTAAAGACTGGCTCGAGAAAAACCTCAAGAAAGAGAATATAACAATCCCAAAGGAGTATTTGAGAGAACCTGAAAAAGGTTCCATAAACATTGTTTCCGCTGAGTCAATCTCCCCAATTGATCCGTATGTCAGAACTGATGGATGGAGTACAACTTGGGATGAACTCAAGAGGGTCCTTAATCACATACATGATTCATGAAAATAAGCTTCTATGAACATCAAAGAAGAATGGAAGGAGGTCTAGAGTTGGTCGTCCAAAAAGATACTGAACAAAATACAGTCTGCATCAAAACAAGCCTCCATTCAGAGTCTGCAGCGTACCGAGCCCGAGATGAAGGTTTCGCCAAAAATCCATCATCGTCAAGGACAAAGAGCAGGAAGAAGAAAAGTGTCACTGCCAAGATTGATAGTACAGGGGGTAGGATAGAGGTCGCCTCTACTAGATTGGTTGTCTCTGATTTGGGGAAGAAAATCCTCCAACCCTTGACTTTGTATGATTATCTTTTTGTCCCTACAGGGTCTTATGAATATAATGATTGTGATTTCGGCTACGTTGTGACTACTTCTGGTAATAACGTGACTAATTATGACCGATCTAGCTGCGATCTCGATCCCCAAAATGATCCTCAAATCGTACTTGAGTCTGATGAACTCATTGTCAAGTCCAAAGAAGAACTCAATGATATCACTTACGACAACACCGATAACGAAGAGCCAACTCTCGAGCATCATGGTACACCGCTCGCCATCAACTTAGATCTTTCCGGTGATGAGGAAAAGACACCGGTAGATTCAACAATGACATCTCAAGAAGAAGAAATCACAGAAGTCAATCTAAAGAGCAAAAAAGTGTTACCACCAAGAACAGCTCCAACTGACAAAGGAAAATAGATAATGACTTGAGAAGAGATACCCCCACCTCCGCCAGTGGAAGAACCAAATAATCAAGATAAAATTGGAGGATCTTGCAAAGTAGACTACAACGTGCTAACTCATCTTAGGAAGTTGCCTGCCCGACTAAGCATCTACGACGCTCCGATCCTGTCAAAGGAGATGAGGGAAGCTCTGGTTACGACTTTACAAAAATTTGCTTAGCTCAGTTGGCTAGTACATCCTCAAATGAAGTTTGCTCGTTGAGAGAACAGTCAGGGGTAACTTTCACAGATGAAGACTTGCTGCTCGGTACCGTCGACTGACTACAACCGTCCGCTCTACATCTCCGTCAACATCGACAATTTGTGTTATCCAGGGTTTTAGTGGATCTTGGGGTATCTCTTAACTTGATGAGCCTACGGAAATTAGCCTATTTGGATATTGAAGCTCAAGAGCTTATGGCCGATAAGATGATGTTAAGAGGATTCAACCAAAAGAGAGAAAGAGCCCTTGGATTAATTACATTACTTATGAATGTTGGAGAACTTGTAACAACCATTAAATTTCATATCATCAACGCCGAGACCTCTTTTAACGCTCTATTGGGTCGACCATGGATTCATGAGCATACCAATGCATTAAATACCGCAAAGATGGTCAAGAAAATTGCATCAAGGGAGACCTACAGCCATTTTCAGTGCATGAAGTTGGTATCCATGAAGATGCTGCCTACTACGCGCCTCCAAAGAGGACTGTCTTCTCTCGTGAAGTTATCACAAACAAAGATGAAGATTTAGAAAAATCACAAAAAGGAGGCCATACAACTCGGCTTCAACAACCTTCTACCACTCCCTTACAACGAGTTGGTGGAGGTTCTTCTAATTCACGCACCTGAGGTCGAGGCCGGGGACGCGGACAAGGAATGATCAATTTAATTATTGAATGGACAAGGCCAACTATCAACATTGGTGATAAAGACAGTTTTGAAGATGAAATAATGATGATAAAGCAGAAGAAACCTCAGTACGAGATATCCCTAGAAGATACAGAGAGGAATGAATATGAAACAATGTATGATCGGATAAACCACTATGTGAATACTATGACCCTTACTCTTCTCCCTCAAAAGGTCGAGGGTTTAGAATTCGAGGAAGTTCGTAGTGTTGGTTCAAAACCGATCAAATTTTATCATGCTTCTACCTCTACTGTGCTTGAAAAACATGTAAATTGGTTTGTTGATTCTAATGAATTAATGGAATTCCCTTTTGGTTGCTTCTCGCCTTGTGTTCAAAAGTTAATTCAACAAGGAAACTTACCAAAATGAATATCAAAAGATAAATTTCAACTTTTTGAAAAATTATGGAATTCTAGAAGTCAAACTCACAATTCAAAAGAAGGTCTCGAATTTGGTACAGTTGGACCAGTCGATGATTCTGAATTTTGCATGGTTGTTACTAGTGAGTCAGAAAAGGATTGTCTCGATATAGAAGATGACTCTATTGATCAATCAATAGAAGATGCTCCGCCAGAATTTGAGGAAGAAATTAAATCCACTGTCGATGAATTGAAAGAGATTAACCTCGGGACTGAAAAACGACCCCGACCTACATTTATAAGTTCTCTACTTGATGACGAAGAATCTGCAGAACTGATCAAACTATTGAAAGAATTCAAAGATTGCTTTGCATGGAGCTACGATGAAATGTCAGGGCTATCAACAGAGGTTGCAGTCCATAAACTTGGGGTGGACAAGAATATAACCCCAGTAAAACAAGCTCCAAGGAGAATGCGCCTTGAAATAGAACAATATGTCATTGCCGAGGTGAAGAAGTTGTTAGACGCCAACTTTGTTAAAGAGGAGCAATACCCCACGTGGTTGGCCAATATTGTACCTGTTAAAAAGAAAAATTGACAGATCTGCGTTTGTGTTGACTTTAGGGATTTAAATAAAGTATGTCCAAAAGACGAGTTTTCACTACCTATACCAGAGATGATGGTGGATATCGCTTCAACACATGAGATATTCTCCTTCATGAATGGATCATCGGGATACAACCAAATCAAGATGGCTCCCAAGGATGCAACACTTATAGCTTTCAGAACACCGATTAGAATTTTCTGCTACACAGTGATGCCATTCAGCCTAAAGAATGCCGAAGCAACATATCAGCGTGCAATGACGAAGATTTTTGACGACCTCATTCACAATCGAGTAGAATGCTACGTGGATGATTTGGTCATCAAAAGTAAACAAAAATCTTTGGCGTCACCTCCGAAAAATTTCTAGGATTCGTTGTCCATGATCGGGGAATCGAGATCGACCCGGAAAAGATTAAAGCTATCTTAGAAATGCCTCTCTCTAAAACCTTTAAGCAGTTACGTTCCTTCCAGGGGAAGTTGGCATATCTGAGACGCTTTACTTCTAATCTCTCAGGTAGGTGTCAACTTTTCTCGACATTAATTAAAAAGGACGCCCAATTTATTTGGGAAGAGAAATGCCAGCGGGCCTTTGAGGATGTTAAACAATATTTAATGACACCTCCTGTTTTGGCAGTCCCTATCTCAGGAAAACCATTGATACTTTATACCGCGGCTTTGGATGACTCTCTTGGAGCCCTCTTAGCCCAAGTCAATGAGGAGGGAAAAGAAAATGCTCTCTACTACTTGAGTCGTCGTCTAATACCGATGGAGGTAAGGTATCTGGCTATTGAGAAGCATTGTCTAGCACTAATTTTTGCCGCTCAAAAGCTTAGACATTACATGCTTTCTCATAAGATCACCCTAATTTCAAAAGTTAATCCATTGCAATATTCCCGACCAACACTCTCCGGACGTTTAGCGAGATGGTCAATGATCTTATTGCAATTTGATATAACTTTTGTGCCCCTACGTGCTATCAAGGGATAGATTTTTGCAGAATTTCTCGTTGCACACCCACTGCCAACTGGGTCCTCTCTCAACGACGGGTTACCAGATGAGAAAATACTACAAGTGGAGTTTTCTAGTGCGCAACGCTGGGAAATGTACTTTGATGGTGCTTCATCAGTCAGGAAAGACAAGGGATCAGGCAAAGTTATACCAAGCAAACCAGGGATTGGTTTGATCTTTATTATGCCAGGTAAGGGTATGATGAAGTTCTCATACCACCTGACAGAGCCGTGCACCAACAATGAAGCAGAATATGAAGCTTTATTCACTTGATTGGAGTTGTCAGAATATGAAGCTTTATTCACTTGATTGGAGTTGGCAATCTCAATGGATATAACAAATATTGCCATCTATGGTGACTCTCAACTTCTCATCCAGCAGGTTGCCAGAAAATATAGAATTTTTAAACCAAGACTAGTAGATTACTATCAGTACACGATGAATCTCCTGGAGCAGATTCCTGAGGTGACTTTTTACCGGATTCCTCGGGGAGATAAAACCCATGCCGACACTCTAGCAAAACTTGGTAAGGAAATGGCGTGTTCCCCGGAGGATTCCATCGAAGTCACGGTGCAAGGAAGACGAGTCTTGTCTCAAAACGACTGTGAAACTCTATGCAAGCTTGGAAAAGAAGAAACAATAAATACAATTGCAGACATCAACAAAGATTGATGTAAGTCATTAATAGAATATTTGCATACAGAAAAGCTGCCAGAAGACAAGTATGAGGCGCACCACATCACAAGAAGGGCCATGTCTTACGCCTTGGTGGGAAATGTTCTCTACAGAAGATTGTTCGACCAAATGTGGCTACGGTGTTTGAGCAGAGCCGAGGCATAGAATATTGTCAAAGAAGTACATGTCGGATTGTGTGGCGCTCACCAGTCAGGGCC
>NW_018223074.1:171136-175191 GCF_001263595.1 Phalaenopsis equestris
AATTGCATGGTGTCTAATTGCATGGATACAGCCAGAAGATGTCACCAATGCCGAGTGCATGGGGTGGTCATACACCAGCCTCCAAATGTGCTACACTCAACTGTTCCTCGTGTCCATTCGAGAGTTGGGGCACAGACATAATAGGTCCATAGACCCTCCACTTTCGAAAGGACAAATGTTTATACATTCCCCTATAGATTACTTTTCCAAATGGGCAGAGGCAGTACCGTTACGTGAGGTTACGAAATAAAACGTTCTCCAATTTTCAAAAGCCAAATCATCTACCTTTCGGAGTATCGCAAAGAATAATTTCCGACAATGGGACAGCTTTCAAAAGTACAAAGATCAACAATTTTGTCATAAAACATGGGATAGATTGGAGATAGTCCCCAATTTACTATCCCAAAGCAAATGGTCTGGCTGAAGCTTTCAATAAGACATTGGTACAAATTTTGAAGAAAACACTGGATGAAAACAAGAGGGATTATCATAACAAACTGTTAGAAGCCTTGTAGGCCTACCGAACGACTTTCAGGACTCCCACTAAGTGTACACCTTATATGCTCGTGTACGGGACCGAGGTCGTGCTACCGCTAGAAATCCAGACACCATCTCTCAGAGTCGTCGTTGCCAACCAACTCACAACGGGAGAGAGTGCAAAACTCAGACTCGAGGAACTGGAGTGTCTCGAAGGAAAACGACTAGAAGCCCAGCAACATTTGGAGCTCTACCAGGCAAAGATGGTACAAGACCATGACAAATTGGTCCTCCCAAGGACATTCAAAATTGGTGACCTCATACTTGTGCTCAAAAGACCTACTCTTGCTCGCCGAAAAATAGGTGGGAAGTTCGAGCCAACTTGGGAGGGACCATTTGTCATTGAGAAGGTTTATACAGGTGGAGCCTACCAGTTAGTGGACTTCCGGGTCGAAAGACCCATGTTACCGATAAACGGACGATACCTGAAAACCTATTACACAACCTGATGTTGCTTAATGTCGCTTGCCTCTGCTTGCTTTGAAAACTTTGAAACTTTGATTGTTTTAAGGTTATCTATGTGGCCAAATATCTATGACCGGGTTTAAACTTTGTAATTAACCTCAATATAATCAAAATTTTGAGAAGATTTTTGAACTTCACACGTTCTCTTTTCTACTTTTGAATTTAAAAACCCTATTAAATCAAACGAGACTCACACATAAAATGAATAATCCTTTTCACCAAAACAAACTAAAATTTACTTCAATAAATATTCCGTTTTGTTCTTGTTCATGCCAAGCTTCGAACCACTGATGTTTTTTTCTGTCGTCTGCAGAAAAATGTCAGGACAGAGGCTGATCTTTGCCTTTCAGGATGGCTGGAACCTCGCACTGAATGAAGAGATGGCGCCGCAAGGAGGTGTCATAGATTTCAACGTGGATTTCAATCAAGTTGATATGGACTACGAGGGTCCTCTAATTGATGTAATCAGCGGTATAAAAAAGGAGGGACTGCCTTCACTATTAAGGGTGACCACTCAAGACAATGTGTCACGCAAAGGTAAAAACGTGATAGCGGAACAAGATTCGATGGAGGGGCCCAGCCGCGATGGAGGGGCCCAGCGGGGCCCAGCCGACTGCCCTCCATGATAGCTACTCCAGCAAGGTACCTGATAGCCGCCCGTAGTGGACAACTACCGAATACTCCGCTCCGCAGGACGCAGCGTAGAAATTCTAGCCAAAAGAAACAGAGAGCCTTTCTGCGACAGGAACGCAAATGCTAGAGAGACGTGAGCAGTTTTCTTACCCCCATTTCTGAGGGAAATATTTACGACCCAAATGTTAAAGAAACTTTTGTCAGCCTGCCCACTACAGATGAAGAGTCAGGATTTGTGACAGAATCAGATGTGCTCCCAGCTCCAGATATCTTATGCAGGGGTTGCCCAACATGCAACATTGAGGTACCGATCGGGACATCAGTCACGGGCGCATTTGTAGAATGCCCGGACTGCAACGTTCTGCATCTACAACGTTTCAGTACATTAGAAGAATACACTTCAAGCACCAACGAGTCTCAGACTCCAGACTTCGTGACAAATGAACCATATGTCCCACTGGGGACGGATCAGCGCGCACCATGGAGCCCAGGATCATACATCCCACTAGAGGCTGAATCTCGTATTCCAGATCGATCAACACTAGTTTGGGTTCCCGCCGAGGTCTGAAGGAAGGAACGCCCACGGTAGCTGCCAACTCCTGGTATGGTAGAATACTACAAGATAAGCAGAGTAAATAAAAGAGAATTTGAGTTCTATGAAGAAGTTCAGGAAAAGTTTGTCAACATATTGGAAGGCCTGGAGCTATATACCAGGGTTTTCTTTAAAATTGATGAAAGAAGCATTCTGGACTGGATCTTCAATTTAAGAGATAGAGGTCAAGCGGGCTTTCTCATGGAGAGGACATATTCCGAGCCAAAGAATTGGATGAAGGGAAAGGGAAGAATCACCATCCAATGCGACTGTTGCTACAATTTTACGAACGACAGACAGGGAAATCCGCCTGGGATCCTCAGATACGACCAAGTGGATCCGTTACCACCGATAAAAAAATAGATGATCAAGAGAATGGTTAAATGAAATAGCCGCTACTTGCATTCCCAACAGTTGCATCATTAACATTTATGAAGAAGGTGACTGTGTTCCCCCACACATCAACCATCATAATTTTGTGAGGCTTTTCTGCATGGTCTCGTTCATGAGTAAAAGCAATATTCTATTTGGGAAAGAAATCGATATCGTCGTCCCTGGTGAATTCAGAGGTTCTGTGGAGATTCTTCTTCCAGTAGGTTTAGTACTTGTTCTTAAAGGCAACGGTGCAGACGTTGTCAAGCACTGCATTCCAGGAGTACAACAACATAGGCTGTCTGTAACCTTCCACAGTATGGACGACAGTAAAATACCGTATGGATTCCAGCAGGACCCAAAATTATAGGGGTTGTTTCCAAACGAGCTATGAGAAGGTTGTACCTCTAAGTACATGCGAATGGAACTCTTATCCTGGAGCATGACTTAGAAGGTCTGCTTGATCAGGAGCTCAATATACCAGACATAGATGGCTCACTTGCTTTCTTTTAACATCATGACATGTATCTGATTTTATTCAGTCTACAATGTACTCATAGCATGAGATGATACTCAATGTAACTTTTGAGGCATTAGCCTATGTCTGATTCATGGTATCCCTTTTTGTGGTAGATTAATGGAAATTTCTCTTAAATTGTGTTTTTTTATCTGTTGCCTTTTTATGTGATGGATGAAAGCCGCAAACCATGCGATGATTCAGAATTTCAATGAACAAAGAACGAAACAACAAAATCTTCAACAATGAATAAAACACAAATGTAAAATAATCATAAATGAGTGAATAAAAAAACAAATCTCTTTTAAAAATCAACCAATTAAAATTAAATCCTTAAAACCACATTTTTGAAAAATTAAATGTAATGAAAACAATAAGAAAATGAAATAAACCTACTGAGTGGATGCTTCCATTTTTGGAATTTCCTACTCTTTGTGTGCGCAGCACAACCATCGTTACCTACCTTAACTCTCTTCACATCCTCGTAGAATTTTGTTTTGCATTGAATTTTGCATTCTGCACAAAACCTCACAAAGCTCTACAAATCCTCTACAAAATCAGCCTTTTCAAATGATCCGCTTTTGCAAATTCAACACCATAAGCTTTGTAAATTTCAATTCTCATTTCTGAATCAGTCCTACACTTCTAATTCATTACATTCGAGGTCGGTCCTTACAATCCAACACCCTCTTTTGAGAATTGACCTACATTTCAATTCTCATTTCCGAATCAGTCATACATTTCTGATTCATTATATTCGAGGTCGGTCCTTACATTTCGACACCTTCTTTTGAGAATTGACCTACATTTCAATTCTCATTTCCGAATCAGTCATACATTTTTGATTCATTACATTTGAGGCCGGTCCTTACATTCCGCCACCCTCTTTTGAGAATTGACTTACATTTCAATTCTCATTTCCGAATCAGTCATACATTT
>NW_018223074.1:175202-179397 GCF_001263595.1 Phalaenopsis equestris
ACATTCCGACACCCTCTTTTGAGAATTGACCTACATTTCAATCCTCATTTACGAATCAGTCCTGCATTTCTGATTCATTACATTCGAGGTCTGTCCTTACATTCCGACACCCTCTTTTGAGAATTGGCCTACATTTCAATACTTTTTTTCCAAATCGGTCCTGCATTTCTGATTCAGTACATTCAAGGTCGGTCCTTACATTCCGACACCCTCTTTTGAGAATTGACCTACATTTCAATCCTCATTTCCGAATGAGTCCTACATTTCGAGTCCTACATTTCTGATTCATGATTCATTACATTCGAGGTCGGCCCTTACATTCCGACACCCTCTTTTGAGAATTGACCTACTATTCAATCCTCATTTTTGAATCAGTCCTACATTTCTAATTCATTACATTCGAGGTCGGTCCTTACATTCCGACACCATCTTTTGACAATTGACCTACATTTCAGTTCTCATTTCCGAATCAGTCCCACATTTCTGATTCTTTACATTTGAGGTCGGTCCTTACATTCCGACACTCTCTTTTGAGAATCGACCTACATTTCAATTCTCATAATCAGTCCTACATTTCTGATTCATTTCATTTGAGGTTGGTCTTTACATTCCGACATTCTCTTTTGAGAATTGACCTACATTTCAATTCTCATTTCTGAATCAGTCCTACATTTCTGATTCAGTACATTTGAGGTTGGTCCTTATACTCCGACTCTCTCTCTCTCTTTTTTAATTGATATCTGAATTTCAATTCCGACCTCAGGTTCAACACTTACATTATAACTCCCATCCTTTGGAAATCTTTGAAATTTTATAACTCAATGTCCACTCTCCAATCCCCAGTGAGAGTCTCTACTTCTTGACTTGATTAAACACACACCTGCTAATTCCCTGGCAGAAAATAAACACACACGACCCTACACATATTTCCAGGTCTGTTGAATTAGAGGTTGTAATGGTTTTTGTTGATCTCGTCGGTCAACTCCAATACGCGCGGTGTGCTTGCCCAGCACACCCCACCTATTGGGGGTCCAATTGTTGACATTGTTGACCTCGTTGACCTCACTTTTGGTTGAGGTTTAGTTTTTCCCTTTTAGTAGCCTAAGGTCTAGCCATAGGATTTAACTATTGACTATTCTTAGAAAACCAGACATGAAATCCTCACCATTAGAAATTCTACCCTCTTCTTCACTCAACTTGAAGTTTCACATATTGGTCGTAACCTCTAGCATTTTAGTAAGTGGGATCACTATGGCACTATGGGGGAAACTCAAGATGAGTCACCTTTAGGACTGTTCAACCTTAAGATTAACCCTGAGTCTTGGGCTAGGGCTAATTTACTCACTACACTCATCTACACTCACAATCACTCACTACCCTAAACCCAGAACTTCTAAGCCTAGATCCCTTGATCTTTTGGGATACTCATGTAGATGATCCCCTAAACCTGCTAGCCCTAGGGCTAGCTAGCCCTAGGTACTAGCCCTAGTGCTATGGTTTGGCTAAGACCACTATGTAGAGGACCCAAAATGGGGTTTCCAATGGTCCATGGCTTGTTGGTGATGATCAATACCTCAACTCTACCAAAATACCCATCTTCGCCTTTTACCCCTAAAACACCCAAATTACCAAAATACCCCTCCATAGCTCAAAATCCCAAAAATTCCAAAAATTCCTAGAAAATGAAAAAATTCCAAAAATTCCTAGAAAATCCCAACAAATCCTAAATATTTCCAATTTCATTTCTCTCAACTACTAGATGACCCAATTTGGCCAATTTGGCCATCTTTAACCAAAACCCTAAAATTTGCTTTTAAAGACTCAAATTCCCCAAATTCAATTCAAATGTCCATCAATTTGACCTCAATTTCAATCCTAAACTCAAATTAACTTTTGATATGATCAAATTAAACCAAATCAAAGCTCAATTGGTCCATGATTTGAACCCAATTTTGAGTTAGGTTAAAGCCCCATTTTTGACCATATATTAAAGCCCCAATTTTTACCATATGACCTAATTTCACCAAATTGAACCCATAGCCTAATCAATTGGCCCCAATTGATGTTACAAAATGTTGATAACATTCCTATACATCCAAATCAACCATCAATTGGCCTTTTTGAAGCCTCATATCTATTTGATTTTGGCCTAAATCCAAAATTCCCAAATGTAGCCCCAAATTGGTTAAGTCCCCAAATTTCACCCAATTGATTGCCTTAACCTCCAAATTGGCATCCAATTCATTTTCATGTTGAAAAACTCTTCATGGGGTGCCTATTGATCATTTACAACAATCAATTTGGACTTATCCCAAGGCTAACCCACCTAGCCCAACATAACCAAAATTATTAAGGTTCAAAAATCCTTCAAATTCACCCTTCAATTGAACTCAAAACCATTCCCATTCTTCACCAAAGTTGATCTTTATGATCATCTACACCAAATGAAATAATTAATTGGGCTAATTGACATGGATAACCTATAATTGACATGGATAGCCTTGACCAAACCTAAGATTTGGTCATTTGCACCCACTTAGACCCATGCGCTAAATGTGATCTAACCACCCTAAAGCAACCAAATTAACTCCACCCCAGCCATTAGTTGACCCTTAAGGCTGAGCTAAAACACCTCTAACCTCCTAAACTTAGCCATGGACCAAAGGACCCAAAAATTAAGGGATCGTATTCCCAAAAATACACATGTATAAGATATCTTTGCCAAATCAAAGCACATTTGCACTAAATTATTGTGATGGATTCCTCTGGATGCCCTGAGCACCTAAACACCTCCCCTAGCCGGCTGGCTAGTCTAGTGGCCGAAAAAGCACAAAACCAAGAGCCACCCCCATGGGACTTTACCTAAATCAAGCGTAGAGTCCAGCTCAGCCAAATTAACTTATAGAGCCCCTCTGCTCTCCACCGAAGCACCACAATGCACCAAAACTTGTGCCCTGAGAGCCACCCCATGGCCATTTTTATAAAAACTCACCTCCATGGCCATGGGAGCTGTGCTAAAATTTTCTCAGAGAGAGCTTACCAAATCACTCACAAAGCTTCCTTGAGACCTCCAAAGCCCATTCCAATCACTCCACTGTCTTGATTCCCCCTGCCTAACCCTAATTTTGAGCTTGAAAATTAGGACAGAAACAGGACATCTCTAAAAACTCCACTAAACTTAAATTGCTTGTGCCCACACCTTCACAACAGCAAGAGAAGACAGAGCCCCATCAAATTACCCTCTGAAATAGCATCCACCATAGCTCTAGACCAACACCTAAAATCGAGCTTGGTCGAATTTATACTTAGGCCTTACCCCACACTCTAGACTAACACATAAAATCAAGCTTGATCTAATTCATACTTAGGTCTTTCACCAAGACCAGTGACTCAATCCTTAGCCTCCCTGAACCCCAACGAACGTGCCGAGCACCTCTGATTGAAGCCTCTCTTCTTAGAGCAAAGGTATAAAAATTCTCCTCCTCTCGAGCTTATTTTGATTCTCCATCTACTTGGGCTTTATAGGCTTGATTTCATGGTACATTAACTTTACGGATATGTTCGTCTCACTTAGACGAGTCCATATGATCAAACCTGAGGTGATTTGGTTGGTGATTTGGTTGAGTCTAGGCTATTTGGTCAAGATCTTAAGCTTTTAGTGTGGACAGGCACGGGATCATTCTATCGGGGACGATGATGGGGAGCCGTTCAATCAAGCGTGTATCAAATACACAGGGGAGATCGCGCCGGACAGCACTTCAGGACGTGAACCGTGAGCCGAGTCAGCAGGCGGGCCGAGTCAGCATCAGCAGCTACGTGGATGGCGGTGTCCAACCAGAGCACGCCACGCATGCCTTCAGAGCTTCCTAGGATCTAGTCAGCATGCACTGTCTAAATAGATAAATAAGGCTTTTTCTTATTTATTTAAATACCCTTAACTTCAAAAATACATAACTTGAAAATTCATAACTTTGTGTAGAAAAATCACAAAAATAAAATAAAAATACCCACTTGCTCAGTGAATAAAAGAAAACAATGTGAAACAAATTTCAAGTCCATTACGTGGATATTTTATTTTTAATTAATTAAACACTATTTGGGATCATTTGATTCTCCATGCATAATGACACATCACCTTGACTTGGAATTTTAGCATGTTGTAGCCTCTGTCTGGGGAAGTATTCTCTGATTTTTC
>NW_018223074.1:179553-180802 GCF_001263595.1 Phalaenopsis equestris
ACCATGACTAGAGAAACCTTTGGAAATAATTTCATGGGTTAAGTCATTTAAAATGTCCTTAAATTTTACAAACACTAAATCACTAAGATAATTAATTTTGAAAAATTTAAACATTTAAATGACTTGATTTTTTGATCTCCACTATGATTTATGATCCAGAGAAATCATCATAAAAATTTCAAAATATTTTGAGTTCATTTGACACCTTAAGTTGATTTTTAAAGATAAATACCACTTTTAACACTTAAATGATTTTTAAAAATCCAAATATAGCTCAAAAAATTATTAAACTTAGTTTTTTTTAAGTTCTGTGTGATCAAAGGTATTTTCTAAAAATTAAATGATATTTAAAATAAAAATTTGATTTTTAGCCTATTCTAAATAATTAAATAATTAAAAATCCATAAAAATCACAAAAATAATAAACCATAAAAATCACCATAAAAATCACAAAAATAATAAAACTCATGGAAATATTCTAAATAGTTTCCTAATCACTTAGGAACAATTAGAATATTTTTCCTGATTTTCCAAATAAAGATATTGAATTTCAAAGCTTAAAAAAATTTTCAAAAAGGCTAAAAATGAGTTTTCACTAAAATAATTCCAATAAATCAAAGAAAAATTAGAAAAATATAAAATTTACTCCTCCGAGTTATTTGACCTTAGAGAAATTTTTCAAAAACACAAAATTTAATTTTCACTCCTTAAAATATTTTATTTTTATTAAATAACCCAGAATTTAAAATAATTCTAATAAATCACAAAAAAAATCAAAAAAATCATGAAATTTGATCAAAAAATCATGAAATTTGGTCCAAATGCTTCTCTGATCTTAGGAAACCTCTGATAATTTTTTCGTAAATAAAAATTTTATTTTGGATAGCTAAATAAATTAACTTTTGAAAATCCTATCTTCTAAATTTAAATAATTATGCAAATTATGTTAAATTCTGAGAGGTCCACCTCTAACCTTTTAATTACCTCATGGATATGACACTTTAAATCCCAATTGACTCATAAATAAGGTAGGATAAAATTTGCAGAGTCATTTGAATTGAATTTGACAAATTATGAGGTGTTAGAGCCTTAGGGGCAAATGTGTAATTTTGGAAATTTTGCCTTAATTAACATTTAGGCCTAATTCAAAGAGGGAAAATGGGTAACCTCTGATCTTAATCAATTTATTTGATGCTTGAAACACAAGCGGTTAATTGGTAGAAACCAATTTCACTTTCCTCATTAAAAA
>NW_018223074.1:182365-188141 GCF_001263595.1 Phalaenopsis equestris
AAATATTTCTCCTCAAAATTGAAGCCAAACATTAGGATAGCTTGGGAAGTCACCGAGGTTCTCCTCTGGATCCATGACATCCCCTAGTTCTTCTTCCTTTGGATTCTACAATAAAATGTTCCAAATTTGAATCAATCCCCTTTCACACCTCTACGTCCGATTTCGTTAAAGTGTCCTACCCTTTGAAATTCCTTGAAGATAATCTTTCTTTATTTTTATCGAGAGACTTCTTAAGTGACTTTGGTCATTTAAGATGTAATTAACTATAGGGGCTTGCCCTTATAGGAAGCATGTCTGAACCCAGCTTAATATAAACTCTATTTAATCCTTTATATTAAATAGGAGAACTTGTCGGCAAATACAAAGGTTTCGTAGACCAAATGGACATCATACTTTCTTTAGTTTATTTGATCGAGCCTCATCCTCAAGTCTTGTGTTTATCCTTCGGGATAGATACGGGATTTGAGGTATAGTGCTCTTTCATTTTAAAATATGAAAATATGGGGTCAGTTTTATTTCATACTTCAACGTCCTTCCGAAGCGGACGACGGGATTCCGATTCCGGTGACCGACACCTTCTTACGGGCAACTCCCCACAAACCAACCCGAAATAATGCCGACAGCTTTTGGCGACTTCGCTGGGGACATGATTTTCTCTCCATAAATCAAGAAATATTATCTTCACACATCGGTAATATGTCCATGTCCCTCTTGGACCAGATTACTCTTCTTTCGTTGGCGTACTTTACCCACTTCTATATTGGGAGAGTACAACTAACTCCTTGGACTTCAGGACTAGCTGTTCAACCATCTTTGAATAGAGGGGTTCAGAAGGCCATTAAGAACTCTTTAAATTTTCATGTGGGGTCGGATCCCAAATAGGTGTGTTGGTGCACTAGTTCCACATGGGCATTTTCTGCCACTAATTGGGTCTCGCACTGGGCCTAAAATATTTCACATCTCCTTTCCAAAATTGATTTGCTATTTTGAAAAATAAACCAAATCGTGTTGTGTTGCGCGCACTTTGAAATATTAATTAGATTTTACACCTTTTTTTTAACAAAGATGTTAAAAAATACCCATAAATTAAGACCCGCCCGATCTACAGATTAACCTCTATTTTCAGTGTTTGCACTAAATATTCTGAGGTTTTCGGCCATATAGCTAACCCTAAAACTTTCTGTTTTAAAGCCCGCTGCGATGGCCTACTCAAGGCTGACCTTTTCCTGCAACCCACCAACGGACCGCAGTGCCCGTAACGTCGCTCACACCATCAAGTTTGGAGCTGGATTTGAAGACCTTGAGGTTATCCTCGGGAAAGCCCCATTCGTGGTAATGAAGATCGCTGCTCCGAAAATACAAGAGCCGTCTGCAAAATTCAGTTTGAAATTCAGTTTGAAAAAATTCAGTTTGAACTGCCCTCAGGACTTCCCTGCCTGCAAGAAGGCTAGAGCTGTTGTCATCAAGCCTGCTATCCCTGCTACTTCTAAGGGGAAAGAGGTGATGGTTGTTGAAGATTCGACTGAAGGATTAACTGTTCTGCCACCCGCGTTTGAGATCGGGTCAAGCTCAAGGACTTTACCACTAGACCAAACCCAAAGGAGGAACCACAATAGGAGAGATTGGAGGGCCATCAAAGCCCAAGCTCCAGAAAACACATCCGTTGAGGAAGAGCCTCATCAAGTTGAAGAGGTACTACCGGAGATTTATCCACTCCTACGAGGGAGTAGATTCCATCCTCTGATAGATACTGATGGATATGAGAGTATCCGAAAGATTGTTGTCGCATTACCATCTTCATGGACACTCTGTGGACACAGTGAGGAGGGAAAGAAATTCATTCCCATCACCCGAGTTAGAGTAGTCTTCAGAAGGCTTGCTACTAAAAAAGGATGTTCTGTTAGTGAATTACTTAAACCAGTGGGACATGCAATTTCCCCTCATATGAAAAATGAAATTTTTAAGGATGTTAAGTCCGCTAGAAGGTCTCGTAGGTCGACTATAAAGTCACCTACCCGTATTCCCGTCTGGTTCCGTTGGAAAATTGAGTTGATACTGTTATGGTCACCACCGACCATACCACCACCAGGACCGCAGGTCGCCGGCCGATTAAGTCAAGACTAGGCCCGAGAAGTTTACCCGTCATTCCTGCAATCACGGAAAGAATGACAAGACGATTACCTGACATTGTAGCTGGTCTACACCACGGGGAGCATACCTTCCCTCGACATACCAATGTCTCCACTAAGACGTCCCGTCCTGAGGCATCATCGTCGAAGAAGAAGAAGGTATGGGTACCCAAGGGCACTGCCCCGCTAGCACCGCTACAGTTTAGTGAGCCTGCAGGGCGGGAAGTAAAACCAGTGCCTGAAATATCTGACATCATCGCGACAATAGCCAGCAAGATGGAGGAACAAGTAGAGCATTTCCATCAAGGTCATCCAGATCTTAAAGCAATCAAGGAATTGATAATTGACGAAAAAGTTGAGAAACTCATAATTAAGATTTCTGAGTTAGCTCGAGAACACGGAGTTTCCGCCAATAATGAGAACGAGGATTTTAATTACAGTGATTACTTGGAGGAGGATTTCATGGATGTCCATGTGATCAAAACCAGAGCTACCACATATGTGCGTGAGGCTCAACCTCACACTGAAAAGAACGCCGTAGATGAGCTGTGTAGGGTTATCCTCCTAAGGGATGAACAAGTTGTTCTAGTGGAGAAAAGAATAGAAGAGATGGCTGCAGGTATGACCTCCATGGCCACCATTTAGGGGCAATCACAAGCACCAAGATTGGCTTCTCCAGAGATTAATCAGCCAGAAATCATACACATATACACATCGTAGATGAAAGAAGGGAGGCTAGAATAACAATCGAGGAAGGATTCTCCATCGAGTGCCACACTAGAAAAGGAGTTCAAGAAAATGGTTGAACAAGTACGTGATGTCTTAGCCCAGTCCAAGGGCGGTGCATCAATTTTAAAGGGTAGACCTTACCAGGAGGAGTTTGATGCCGTGCCTTTCCCCAAGGTCTTTGTGACCCCAAACTTCAAGATATTTGATGGGACAGGAAATCCCAGACAGTACATAGCACATTTTCGAGCTAAGGTTGGCAACACGAGGAATAGAGAAGCTCTACTCTGCCAGCAGTTCCTCAGCAGCTTGTCAGGGATTGCTTTGACTGGTACGTTAACTTGCCCAACGGGTCAGTTAAAACATTTTCTGAGTTGGAACAGTTATTTGTGAAAAGATTTGCTAGGGCGCAACATCATGTGTCTACATCATGTGTCTATTGTGTCTATTGGAGAACTCATGATGGAGAAGCAGAAGCCTAATGAAACCTTAGCAGGCTATATTTTCAGGTTGAGAAACCTTAGCATGAAATGTGAACCTCAGCTATAGGAACATCAAGAGATTGAGATTCTACTCAAAAGCATTCATGGGCCAGTATATTTCATGCTTAAGGGACTCTTAAGGGACTCACACTCACCATCAAATCCTTCGAGAAGCTACTCAGTAAAGCGAGCAGTCTTAAAGAAGAAATGAAGCACATGGAGCCACAAGAAAAGGCTAAGGTGACAAGAGTCGGTGACAAGAGTGTTCGAAAAGAAATCAGGGGTAGCCGCAACTATCGACAAAGGAAAGCAGCCGATAAAGATATATGCAGAGGATCATCGTCAGTCTTTGTCATAGTACTCTTAGAAACGGAGCAGCCAATCCAACCAACGGCCGTCTCAGGAGGGATCACCTCGAACAGTGAGTAAAAGAATATCCCTGTTAGAGCGACAGAGAGAGCGACAGAAAGTTGTGTATTCCTTCAAGGATGAAGCTGTACCTAAAATATTCAAGAGTTTGATGAAGAAGCCAGAATTCAAACTATCGGATCTAAAGAGGCCCGAAGAGGTGGATAAGAAGAATGAACTAAATTATTGCCCATACCACCGGTTGCTTAGGCAAACTATAGAAAAATGCTTCATCTTTAAAGATTGGATCGAGAGGAACCTTAAGAAAGAGAATATAACAATCCTGAAAAAGTATCTGAGAGAATCCGAAAAAGGTTCCATAAATATGATTTCAGCTGAGTCGATCTCCCCAATTGATCCATATGTCGGAACAGATGGATGGAGTACAACTTGGGATGAACTCAAGAAGGTCCTCAATCGGATGTAGGATTCATCGAAACAAGCTACTATAAATACCAAAGGAGGATGGAATGAAGTATGGAGCAAATCATCCAAGAAGATATTGAACAAGCTACAGTCTTCATCAAAACAAGCCTCCATTCAGAGTCAGCAGCATACCGAGCCCGAGATGAAGATTTCGCTAGAAAATCCGTCATCGTCAAGGACAAAGAATAAGAAAAAGAAGAGCATCACTGACAAGATTGATAGCACGGGGGGTAGGATAGGGGCTGCCTCTACTAGATTGGTTGTTTTGGATTGGAGGAAGAAAATCCTCGAACCCTTGACTTTGTATGATTATCTTCTTGTCCCCCCGGGGTCTTATGAATATAATGGTTGTGATTTCGGATACGTTACGACTATTTTTGGTAATAACGTGACATTATGACCAAGTTAGTTGCAATCTCGATCCCCAAAATGATCCTCAAATCATACTTGAGTCCAATGAACTTGTTGTCAAGGCCAAAGGAGAACTTAATGAAATCGCTTATGACAGCACTGAGAATGAAGAGCCAACTCTTGAGCGTCATGGTGCACCGTTTTCCATCAACTTAGACTTTCCGATGAGGAGGAAAAGACACCGGAAGATTCAACAATGATATCTCAAGAAGAAGAAATCACAGAAGTCAACTTAAGGAGCGAAAAAGTGTTACCACCAAGAACAGCTCCAACAGATAAAGGAAAACAGATAATGAATCGAGAAGAGATACCCCCACCTCCGCCAGTGTAGGAACCACATAATCAAGACAAAATCAGAGGATCGTGAAAAGTAGACTACAACGTGCTAGCTCATCTTAGAAAGTTGTCTGCCCGACTAAGCATCTATGACGATTTGATCCGGTCAAAGGAGATGAGTCAATCTCTGGTTACAACTTTGCTTGATCTAGAAATTTGCTTAGCTCAGTTGGCTAGAACATCCTCAAATGAAGTTTGCTCATTGGGAGAACAGTCAGGGGTAACATTCACAGATGAAGACTTGTTGCTCGGTACCGCCGACCACAACCGTCCGCCCTACATCTCCGTCAACATCGGCAGATTTGTGTTATCTAGAGTTTTAGTGGATCAAGGGGCATCTCTTAACTTGATGAGCCTACGAACATTGGCCTATTTGGATATTGAAGCTCAAGAGCATATGGCCGATAAGATGATGTTAAGAGGATTCAACCAAAAGGGAGAAAGAGCCCTTGGTTTAATTACATTACTTGTGAAGGTTGGAGACCTCGTAACAATCGCTAAATTTCATAACATCAACGCCGAGACCTCTTTTAATGCTCTATTGGGTTGACCATGGATTCATGAGCACAATATGGTTCCATCATCTCTACACTTGTGCATCAAATACCACAAAGATGGTCAAGAAAATTGCATCAAGGGAGACCTACAATCATTTTCAGTGCACGAAGTTGGTATCCATGAAGATGCAAATTCAGTCGACCATGGATTCATGAGCACAATATGGTCCCATCATCTCTACACCAAACACCAGTGCATTAAATACCACAAAGATGGTCAGGAAAATTGCATCAAGGGAGACCTACAACCATTTTCAGTGCATGAAGTTGGTATCCATGAAGATGCTGCTTACTACGCGCC
>NW_018223074.1:188311-191369 GCF_001263595.1 Phalaenopsis equestris
GGGGAGGCCGGGGACGCGGACGAGGAAAGATCAATTTAATTGTTGAACGGACTAGGCCAACTATCAACATTGGTGATGAAGACAGTTCTGAAGAAGGAATAAAGATGACAAAGCAGAAGAGACCTCAGTATGAGATGTCCCTGGAAGATACAGAGAGGAATGAATATGAAACAATGTATGATTGAATAAAACACTATGTGAATACTATGATCCTTACTCCGATTTTTCTGCAAAATGTCGAGAGTTTAGAGTTCAAGGAAGTCCGTAGTGTTGGTTCAAAACCAATCAAAGTTTACCGTGCTTCTACCTCTACTGAGCTTGAAAAACATGTAAATTTGGATGTTGATTCTAATGAATTAATGGAATTGCCTTTTGGTTACTTCTCGCCTTGTGTTCAAAAGTTAATTCAATAGGGACATTTACCGAAACAAATGCCAAAAGATAAATTTCAACTTTTTAAGAAACTATTGAATACTAAAAGTCGAACTCCCAATTCAAAAGAAGGTCTCGGATTTGGTATAGTTGGATCAATCGATGATTTTGAATTTTGCATGGTTGTTACTAATGAGTCAGAAGAGGATTGTCTCGATATAAAGGATGACTCTACTGATCAACCAATAGAAGATGCTCCTCCAGAATTTGAGGAGGAAATTAAATCCACCGTTGATGAATTGAACGATATTAACCTCGGGACTGAAGAACGACCCCGACCTACATTTATATGTTCTTTACTTGATGACGAAGAATCTGCAGAATTGGTCAAACTATTAACAGAATTCAAAGATAGCTTCGCGTGGAGCTACAATGAAATGTCAGGACTATCAGCAGAGGTTGTAGTCCATAAACTATAAACTCGGGGTGAACAAGAATATAACCCCAGTAAAATAAGCTCCAAGGAGAATGCGCCTCAAAATAGAACACCAAGTCATCGCCGAAGTAAGGAAATTGATAGACGCCAACTTTGTTAAGAAAGAGCATTACCCCACGTGGTTAGCCAATATTGTACCGGTTAAAAAGAAAAATGGACAGATCCGCGTTTGTGTCGACTTCAGAGATTTGAACAAGGCATGTCCAAAAGACGAGTTTCCACTACATATACTAGAAATGATGGTGGACATCGCTTCGACACATGAAATCTTTTCCTTCATGGATGGATCATCGGGATACAACCAAATTAAGATGGCTCCTGAGGATGCAGCGCTTACAGCTTTCAGAACACCGATTGGAATCTTCTGCTACACAGTGATGTCATTCGGCCTAAAGAACGCCGGAGCAACATATCAGCGTGCAATGACGAAGATTTTTGACAACCTCATTCACAATCAAGTAGAATGCTACGTGGATGATCTGGTCATCAAAAGTAAACAAAAAATAGATCATTTGTACGATTTGAGGATCGTGTTTGAACGGTTACGATGATATGACCTTAAAATGAATCCCTTAAAGTGTGCCTTTGGCGTCACCTCTGGGAAACTTCTAGGATTCGTTGTCCGTCATCGGGGAATCGAGATTGACCCGGATAAGATTAAAGCTATCTTCGAAATGTCTCCCCCTAAAACCTTAAAATAGCTACGTTCCTTCCAGAGGAAGTTGGCATATCTGAGACGCTTTATTTCTAATCTCTCAGATAGGTGTCATCCTTTCTCGGCATTAATTAAAGAGGACGGCAAATTTATTTGGAAAGAGAAATGCCAGCGGGCCATTGAGGACAATAAATAATATTTAATGACACCTCCTATTTTGGCAACCCCTATCCCAGGGAAACAGTTGATACACTATATCGCAGCTTTAGATGACTCCCTTGGAGCCCTATTAGCCCAAATGAATGAGGAGGGAAAAGAAAATGCGCTCTACTACTTGAGTCGTCGCCTAATACCGATGGAGATAAGGTATCCACCTATTTAAAAGCATTGTCTGACACTAATTTTTGCCGCTCAAAAGCTTAGACATTACATGCTTTCTCATAAGATCACCCTAATTTTAAAAGTTAATCCAAAAAGTTAATCCAAAAGTTAATCCATTGCAATATTTGATGACCCAACTAACACTCTCTGGACGTTTAACGAGATGGTCGATGATCTTATTGCAATTTGATATAAATTTTGTGCCCCTCCGTGCTATTAAGGGACAGATTTTAGCAGACTTTCTCGCTGCACACCCACTGCCAGCTGGGTCCTCTCTCAACTGTACTTTGATGGTGCTTCGTTAGCCAGGAAAGACAAGGGATCAGGCACAGTTATACCAGGCAAGGCAGGGATCAGTTTGATCTTTATTACGCTAGATAACGGCATGATGAGGTTCTCATACCACCTGACAGAGCCGTGCACTAATAATGAAGCAGAATATGAAGCCTTAATCACCGGATTGGAATTAGCAAATTCAATGGATATAACAAACATTGCCATTTATGGTGACTCTCAACTTGTCATCCAGCAAGTCGCCGGACAATACAGAATTCTAAAACCAAGGTTAGCAGAATACCATCAGTACACGATGAAGCTCCTGGAGCAGATTCCTGAGGTGACTTTCTACCGAATTCCTTGGGGAGATAATGCCCATGCCGACGCTCTAGCAAAACTCGCGAAGGAAATCGCGTGTCCCCCGGAGGATTCCATCGAAGTCACGGTGCAAGGAAGACGAGTCTTGTCTCAAAATGACTTTGAAACTCTACCCAAGCTTGAAAAAGAAGAAACGATAAATACAGTTGCAAACATCAATGAAGATTGGTGCAAGCCATTAATAGAATATTTACATACTGGAAAGCTGTCGGAAGACAAGTCTGAGGTGCACCACATCACAAGAAGGGCCATGTCTTACGCCCTGGTGGGAAATGTTCTCTACAGAAGATCGTTCGACCAAATGTGGCTACGGTGTTTGAGCAGAGCCGAGACATAGAATATTGTCAAAGAAGTACATGCCGGATTGTGTGGCGCTCACCAGTCAGAAGCAAAAATGAAAATAAAGATCAAAAAACTGGGATATTATTGGCCAGCAATGATGTCCGATTGCATGGATAGAACCAGAAGATGTCACCAAGAACCAGAAGATGTCACCAATG
>NW_018223074.1:191429-193696 GCF_001263595.1 Phalaenopsis equestris
CGTGGCCATTCGAGTGTTGGGTGTTGGGGCACAGACATAATAGGTCTGATAGACCCTCCATCTTCTAAAGAACACAGGTTTATACTTGCCGCTACAAATTACTTCTCCAAGTGGGCAGAGGCAGAACCGTTATGTGAGGTTACGGCACAACACGTCCTTCAATTTTTCAAAAGCCAAATTGTTTACTATTTCATAGTACCGCGAAGAATAATCTCTGAAAATGGGACAGCTTTCAAAAGCATAAAGATCAACAATTTTGTCAGAAAACATGAGATAGATTGGAGATACTCTACAATTTACTATCCCAGAGAAAATGGTCTGGCCGAAGCTTTCAACAAGATATTGGTACATATTTTGAAGAAAACACTGGATGAAAACAAAAGGGATTGACACAACAAACTGTTAGAAGCCTTGTGGGCCTACCGGATGACTTTCAGGACTCCCACTCACTGTACACCTTATATGCTCGTGTACGGAGCTGAGGCCGTGCTACCGCTAGAAATTCAGACACCATCTCTCATAGTCGTCGTTGCCAACCAACTCACAACGGAAGAAAGCGTAAAACTCAGACTTGAAGAACTGGATAGTCTTGAGGGAAGATGATTGGAAGCACATCAACATTTGGAGCTCTACCAAGCAAAGATGGTACAAGCCCATGACAAATTAGTCCGCCCAAGGACATTCAAAATTGGTGACCTCGTACTTGTGCTCAAAAGACCTATTCTTGCTCACTGCAAAATATGTGGGAAGTTCGAGCCAACTTGGGAGGGACCATTTATTGTTGATAAAGCTTATACAGGAGGAGCATACCAGTTAGTGGACTTCCGGGGTGAAAGACCTATGTTACAGATAAATGGACGATGCCAAAAAACCTATTACGCAACCTGATGCCGCCTGCCTCCGCTTGTCTCTGCTTGCTTTGAAATTTTGAAGAAATTTTGAAACTTTGGTTATCTATATGGCCATATGTCTACGACCAGGTCCAAATTTTGTAATTAACCTCAATTTAATGAAAATTTTGAGAAGATCCTCAATTTAATGAATGTAATTAACCTCAATTTAATGAAAATTTTGAGAAGATTTTTGAACTTCATATGTTCTCTTTTCTATTTTTGAATTTAAGTACTCCATTAAATTAAACAAAACTCACACATAAAATGAGTGATCCTTTTCACCAAAATAAACTAAAATTTACTTTAATGGATACTTTATTTTGTTCTTGTTCATGCCAAACTTCGGCCCACTGTTGTTTCTTTCTGCCGTCTTTAGAAAAATGTTAGGACAAAGGCTGATCTTTGCCTTCCAGGACGGCTGAAACCTCGCACTGAATGAAGAGATGGCGCCACAAGGAGGTGTCATAGATTTCAACATGGATTTCAATCAAATTGATATGGACTACGATGGTCCTCTAATGGATGTAGTCAGCAATTAAGAAAAGAAGGGACTGCCTTCACTGTTGAGAGTGACCACTCAAGACATAGGTAAAGGTAAAAACGTAACGTGAAAGCAGAACAAGATCTGATGGAGGGGCCCAGCCGACTGCCCTCCATGATAACTACTCTAGCAAGGGGCTTAATAGCTGTGCCCATAGTCCCATAGTGAACAACTACCAAATACTTCACTCCTTAGGACGCAACACAGAAATCTAAGCCAAAATAAACAGAGAGCCTTTCTGCGACAGGAGCGCAAGAACCAAAGAAACGTGAGCAGTTTTCTTACTCCCATTCCTGAGGGACATATTTATGATCCAGATCTGGACATATTTACAATCCAGATTTGGGAGAGACTTCTGCTAGCCTACCCACTACAGATGAAGAGTCAAGAGTCAGGATTTGTCATAGAATCAGATATGCTCCGAGTTCCAGATATCTTATGCAGAGGTTGCCCAACATGCAACGTTGAGGTAGCAGTCTGGAAATCAGTCACGGGCGCATTTGTAGAATGTCCGGACTGCAAGGTTCTACATCTACAATGCTTCCAATGCTTCAGTATATTAGAAGAGTAAACTGCATGCACCAACGAGTCTTAGATCCCAGATTTCATGGCAAATGAACCGTATGTCCCACTGGGGATGGATCAGCGCGCACCATGGAGCCCAGGAACATACATCCCACTTGATGTTGAATCTCATATTTCGGATCGGCCAGCACCAGTTTGGATTCTCGCCAAGACCCGGAGGAAGGAACGCTCCAGGCAGCTGCCAACTCCCGGTATTGTAGAATACTACAAAATAAGCAAAGTAAATAAAAGGGAATTCGAGTTCTATG
>NW_018223074.1:193959-195740 GCF_001263595.1 Phalaenopsis equestris
CGATCTCCACAGAAACGACCAGGTGGACCCTTTACCACCGATGACAAAATGTATGATCAAGAGAATGGTTAAGTGGAATATTCTACCCACCACTTGCATTCCCAACAGTTGCATCATCAACATTTATGAAGAGGGTGACTGCATTCCCCCACACATTGACCATCATGACTTTGTGAGGCCTTTCTGCACTGTCTCATTCATGAGTAAGAGAAATATTCTGTTTGGAAAAGAAATCGATGTAATCGGCCCTAGTGAATTCATATAGGTTGTGGAGATTCCTCTTCCAGTTTGTTCAGTACTTGCTCTTAAGGGCAACGGTGTAGACGTTTCCAAGCACTACATTCTAGGAGTACGATACCGTAGGGTGTCTGTAATCTTCCGCAGGATGGATGACAGTAAAATACCATATGGATTCCAACAGGACCTAGAATTGGAGGAATTGTTTCCTTACGAGCTATGAGAAGGTTGTACCTCTGAATACATGCGAAGGGAACTCTTACCCTGGAGCATGACTCAGAAGGTCCAGAAGGTCTGCTTGATCAGGTCTGCTTGATCAGGAGGTCAATATACCAAATGCAGAGGATTAACTTGCATTCTTTTACCAGCATGACATGTATTTGAGAATATTCTCATCACTCATATCTTAAGATGACTCTAATTGTATTTTAGCATATATTACTTGATGTACTCTTTTTTAGGCATTAGCCTACGTTTGATCTGTAGCATCTTTATGGAAGTAGATTAATGGAAATTTCTCTTAAGATGTGTCATTTTGTCAATTGCCTTTTTCTGCGATGGATGAAAGCCGCGAACAATGCAATGGTTCAGAGTTCTAATGAACAAAGAACGAAACAAAAAATCTTCAACAATAAATAAAACACAAATAAAAGATAATCATTAATGACTAAATAACAAAACAAATTTCTTTTAAAAAAAATCAACCAATTAAAATTAAAACTTAAAAAACAAATTTTGAAAAAACATTTTTGATAAAAACAACAAGAAAATAAAATAAACCTATTGAGTGGATACTTCTGTTTTCGGAATTTCCTACTCTTTGTGCGCGTAGCACAACCATCGTTATTTACGCTAACTCTCTGCACATCCCCGCAGAATTTCACATCCTTCACATAACTACACAATGCTCTACAAATCTTCTTCAAAATCAACCTTCTCACATAACACACTACTGCAAATTCAATATCACAAGCTCTTTGTAAATTTCATATCACATCTTCAAATCAATACCTAAATCCTGATTCTCACATTTCGAGGTTGATACCTAAATTTTGACTCTCCCCTGGAATTGATACTTACATTTCAATTCTCATATCTTTGAATTGATACTTACATTTCAATTCTCATATCTTTGAATTGATACCTACATTTCAATTCTCATATCTTTGAATTGATACCTACATTTCAATTCTCATATCTTTGAATTGATACCTACATTTCAATTCTCATATCTTTGAATTGATACCTACATTTCAATTCTCATATCTTTGAATTGATACCTACATTTCAATTCTCAAATCTTTGAATTGATACTTACATTTCAATTCTCCCATCTTTGAATTGATACTTACATTTCAATTCTCCTATATTTGAATTGATACTTACATTTCAATTCTCCTATATTTGAATTGATACTTACATTTCAATTCTCCTATATTTGAATTGATACTTACATTTCAATTCTCATATCTTCAAATTGATACTTACATTTTAATTCTCATATCTTTGATTTGATACTTACATTTCAATTCTCATATCTTTGA
>NW_018223074.1:196376-204332 GCF_001263595.1 Phalaenopsis equestris
GCTCTCTTCACACTCCGCCTCTCTCTCTCTCTCTCTCTCTCTCTCTCTCTCTCTCTCTCTTTCTTTTTGAGTTGATATTGAATTTCAATTCCCACCTCGGGCTCAGCACTTGCGTATTGATTCCCATCCTCTAGAAATCTCTAAAGTTTCATAACTCAAAATCCACTCTCCAATCCTCAATGAGAGTCCCTACTTCTTGACTTGATCAAATATGCACCCACTAATTTCCCCAGCGGAAACAAATCACACACAAAAATCTACACATATTTCTGGGTCTGTTGACTCAGAAGTTTGTATTAGTTTTTGTTGATCTCGTCGGTCAACGCCAATACTCGCGGTGTGCTTGCCCAGCACACCACACCTATTGGGGATCCATTTGTTGACCTCATTTTTTGGTTGAGGTTTAGTTTTCCTCTGTAGAGGCCTGAGGTCTAGCCATAGGATTTTCCTATTGAGCATTTTTAGAAAACTAGACATGGAACCCTCACCACTAGAAATTCCAAACTCTTCTCCACTCAACTTGAAGTTCCACATGTTGGTCTCAACCTCTAAATACTTAGTAGGTGGGGTCACTATGGGGGAAACTCAAGATGGACTACTGGACCTTAGGATTGACCCTGGGTGTTGGTTTGGAGCTAAGGCACTCACTACACTCATCTACACTCACATTCACTCATAACCTTGAACTCAATTTTCTGGCCTAGATCCCTTGATCTTTTGGGATACTCATGTAGATGGTTCCCTAAACCTACCAGCCATAGGTTTTGGTTTGGCTAAGACCACTATGTAGGGACCCAAAATGGTGTTTCCATTGGTCCATGGCTTATTGGTGATGGTTGGTACCTCAACTCTACCAAAATACCCATCTTGGCCTTTTACCCCTAAAACACCCCAAAATTACCAAAATACACCTCTTGGACCCAAAATTCCAAAAATTTCAAAAAATCCTGTAAAATTCCAATAAATCCTAAATATTCCCAATTTCATTTCTCTCAACTACTACATGACCAAATTTTGCCAATTTGACCATCTTAACCAAAACCCCCAAATTGCTCTTTAAAGACTCAAAATTTCCCCAAATCCAACTAAAATGTTAATCAATTTGATCACAATTGACCCCAATTCCAACCCTAAACACAAATTTACTTTTTATATGACCAAACTCAACCAAATCCAAGATCAATTGGTCCATGATTTGAGCCCAATTTTGATTTGGGTCAAAACTCCAATTTTGACCATATGACTTAATCTCACCAAGTTGAACCCATAGCCTAGTCAATTGGCCTCAATTAGTGTTGAAAAATCTTGATAACATTAATATACATCAAAATAAACCATAAATTTTCATTGGTGAACTCTCAAACTCATTTGATTTTGGCTTAAATCCAAAATTCCCAAATTTAGCCCCCAATTGGCTAAATCCCCAAATTTCACCCAATTAATTGCCTTAAACTCTAAATTGGCATCCAATTCATGTTGAAAACTCTTCATGAGGTCCCTATTGACCATTTAAAATAATAAATTTGGACTTAGCCCAAGGCTAACCCAAGCTATACCTAAGTCTACCCCAACATGACCAAATTGATTAAAGTTCAAAATTCCCTCAAATTGACCCCCCAATTGAACTCAAAACCACTTTCATCCTTCACCAAAGTTGTTCCTTATGATCATCTACACCAAATGCAATAATTATTTGGACCAATTGACATGGATAATCTAGCCCAAACCCAAGTTTTTGTCATTTGCACCCACTTGGGCCCATGCACTAAATGTGACCTAACCACCCTAAGGCCACCAAATTAACTCCACCACAGCCATTAGTTGGACTTAGTGACCAGTCCAAACACCATGAAATCACCTAATTCAATACATAGACCAAAGGTCCCCCAAAATAAGGGATCTTCTTTCCAAAAATGTGCATGCTTAAGATATCTTTTCCAAATTAAAGCACATTTGCATTAAATTGCTGTGAAAATTGTTGTGATGGATTCCTCTAGGTTCCCTGATCTTCTAGCCACCTTCCCCTGGCCGGCCGGACAGCCTAGTGGCCGGAAAAGCTCAAAACCGAGAGCCACCCCCATGGCACTCACTCAAATCAAACCTAGAGGCCATCTCATCCAAATCAAATTGAAGAGCTCCTTTACCGTCCACCTAAGCACCACAATGCACCCAAACTTATGCCCTGAGAGCCACCCCATGACCATTTTTATAAAAACACACCTTTCACGGCCATGGGAGGTGTGCTGAAATTTTCTTAGAGATGTCTCCCCAAAATTCACAGAGAGCTTCCCTAAGATCCCCTCAGTGCATTCCAACCATTTTCCCTCACCCATTCCAATTGCCAGAGCTCAATTTTGAGCTTGAAACTCTGCCGAAAACCAGGAAAGAGCCCAATACACCTCCACACTCCACCACACTCAAATTACTTGTACCCAACTTGTCCCCACACCTTCACAAGAGTGAAAGAAGCCAAAGCGCCATCAAATCCTCCTTCCACATAGCCTCTACCATAGCTCTAGACCAACAGCTGAAATCGAGCTTGGTCAAATTCACATCTAGGCCTTACACAAACACCAGGGACTCAATCCTTAGCCTCCTTGGACCCCAACGAACGTGCTGAGCACCTCTGATTGAAGCCTCCCTTGAAGCCTCCCATATCAGAGCAAAGGTATAAAACTTCTCCTTCTCCCGAGCTTATTTTGATTCTCCATTTACTTAAGCTTGATTTCATGGCATCTTAACCGTATGGATGTGTTGGCCTCACTTAAGAAGAGTCCATAGGATCAAACCTGAAGTGATTTGGTTTAGTCTAGGCTGAGATCTTAGGGTTTTAGTGTGGATGGGCACGGGATCATTCTATCGCAAATGATGACGGGGAGCCATTTGATCAATTGTGTATCAAATGGACGGAGGAGATCAAGCTGAATAGTGCTTCGGGACATAAACAACGGGCCGATTCAGCAGCCACGTGGACGGCGGCGTCCAACCAGAGCACGCCACGCATGCCTTCGGAGCTGCCTAAGATCTAGTCAGCACGCGTTGTTTAAATAGATAAATAAGGCTTTTTCTTATTTATTTAAATACCCTTAACTTAGAAAATTCATAACTTTGTGTAGAAAATCACAAAAATAAAATAAAAATACCCACTTGCTCAGTGAACAAAGGAGAATAATGTGAAACAAATTTCAAGTCCATTTGGTGCATATTTTATTTTTAATTAATTAAACACTATTTGGGATCATTTGATTCTCCATAAATAATGGCACATCACCTTGACTTGGGAATTTAGCATGTTGTAGCCTCTGTCTAGGGAAGTATTCTCTAATTTTTCTAAAGACAGTGGAGCCTCTAAAGTCAGGGGAGCCTCCTATACAGAGAACCATATTTTTCAAGTTATTTCACATTGTTTCTTTAAAATAATCATGGAAATTAGCATATTGGTTATAAAATCTTAAGAAAATTATGGAAGGTCCACCATGATAAGAGAAACCTTTGGAAATAATTTCATGGGTTAAGTCATTTAAAATGTCCTTAAATTTTACAAACACGAAATCACTAAGATAATTAATTTTGGCAAATATAAATATTTAAATGACTTAACTTTATTTTTTGATCTCCACTGTGATTTATGATCCAGAGAACTCATCATAAAAATTTCAAAGTATTTTTAGTTCATTTGACACCTCAAGTTGATTTTTAAAGATAAATACCACTTTTAACACTTAAATGATTTTTAAAAATCAAAATATAAATCAAAAAATTATGAAACTTAGTTTTTTTTAGTTCTTTATGATCAGAGGTATTTTCTAAAAATAAAATGATATTTAAAATAAAATTTTGATTTTTAGCCTATTCTAAATATTTAATAATTAAAAATCCATAAAAATCAAAAAAATAATTCCATAAAAATCAAAAAAATAATAAAACTCATGGAAATGTTCTAAATTATTTCCTAATCACTTAAGAACAATTGGAATATTTTTCCTGATTTTTCAAATAAAGATATTAAATTTCAAAGCTTAAAAAATTTTTTTAAAAAGGCTAAAAATGAGTTTTCACTAAAATAATTCCAATAAATCAAAGAAAAATCAGAAAAATATAAAAATTGCTCATTTAAGTTTTTTGACCTTAGAGAGATTTTTCAAAATTACAAAACTTAATTTTCACCACTTAAAATATTTTATTTTTATTAAATAACCCAAAACTTAAAATAATTCTAATAAATAATAACCCAGAATTTAAAATAATTCTAATAAATCACAAAAAAAATTCAAAAAATCATGAAATTTGATCCAAAATTCCAAAATTTTCCCATTTCATTTTTCCCCACAAGTCTAGGTATACTCTAGTAAAAATGTCAAAGGGTTATAATTTACTTTGGTCAACTTAGGAATTTTTTTTGAAAAATCTTATTTTTGCATGAAAATAATTATATAAATTAAATTAAATTTTGAAAAATCACATTTTCTCCTTTGATGTCTGAATTGACCCATAAATAATGTAGGATAAAATTTTCAAATTCATTTGAATTTAATTTGACAAATTATGAAGTGTTAGAGCCTTAGGGGCAAATGTGTAATTTTGGAAATTTTGCCTTAATTAACATTTAGGCTTACTTCAAGGAGGGAAAATGGGTAACCTTTAATCTTAGTCAATTTATTTGATGTTTGAAACACAAACGGGTTAATTGGTAGAAATCAATCTCCCTTTCTCAATTAAGATTAATAAATTTCTAAATTATTAAAGTTTGGAAGTTTATTAAGATTAAATGATCCTGGACTTAGGGGTATGAATTTTGAAGTCAATAATTAATCAATTTAATACCCCTATCTTGATTTTCAAATAAAATCCAAACCATGAACCATGACCACTTAAAGCTTAACCCTTTTCAAAATTAATTAAGACACTCACTTAGGCCTTAAGGGCTTAGTGGTGACTTAGGCTAAATCAAAATTGACTAAAAGAGGATTAGAGAAATAAACATAACATAATCGAAGATCCTTGAAAAATCACTAAACCCAATTACCATTAAAAATTTGGCTAAAGTGTTCAAATTACACTAACTTGCCTCTTTAAGGGTCTTCACTCGCATAATTTTCAAATTAAATAATAAATGATAATTACCCATTTCTTAGGGATAATTGAGACTTCAATGTTCACTAAGCATTAAGGGTATTTATAAGATGAATTATTAAGCAACATAATAAGTTTAAAAAGAACTTAGGATTTTCCACCAGGCAGCGAGAGAGTAGCATGGATCTGCTTCTTTCTCCAGATCTGTTGGACATCTCGAAGATCTACTAAACTTAATATATCTTGCTTGATAAAGTCATCCTTAATTAAACCTGTAAGCACCCGCCAAGATAAGACATAGGGTTAGGAAAACTACCAAAACGTTACTTTTCCCGCTCTTCATAAACTGCCTTAACATGTATTTCAAGCTTCAGGTGGTGGAACGAGAAGACTCGCGAGGTACACTTTTACAGTTTTCAGCGTTGTCTTTCTTGTACTTTCATACTGTATTTTTCATACTGTACTTTTATACCTGCAAATTTGCATCCTAAACAACGACGTCACCCTGCATGAAAACTAAAACTATCAGGATAACCATATAACCAAAACCGAAACTATAATAAAAAATAAAATCAACCAAGATAAAACTTGCCGTCACAAGATTCAAAATAAAAAACAACCCAACATTTTATCACAAACATCACACAAAACTACGACTTTAACTGAATTAAGATCTCTCTATCAAATGATCGGGAATTCCTCGGAGGAGGTAACCTAAGGTTGCTAACGACGCTTCCCACAGTTTAAATGAAATTATGGAACTCATTAAGTTGAGTTTAGTAAGTTCATTTTGACTAAGTGAATCCAATAAAAAATAATGGTGTCACAACGAGGGAATCGTAGGATCCTAACCGGTGTCGCTCTAATCAACTTTAATATGCTGCAATAAAATTTAAAGAACTTCAACCATAGGGCCACCTGATTTGACACTATAACTTGCACACTAAAAAACTCAAACTCGTCGTGGCAGGAGCTTGGAGCTAGCATGGTGGGCAGCACGGCCATCTTCAACTGCAAAACGTCTTCCCCAGCAAAACCATTTTTTTTCTTCCTTAGACTTAAACAACACATAGGATTTCGAGGTTGTTTGTCTAGCGCAACATAAGTCCTCCACCTTTTTCTTTAGGCATTCGTATAGCTCTGCTGTACGATTT
Organism: Phalaenopsis equestris; assembly: GCF_001263595.1. Classification (NCBI taxonomy): domain Eukaryota; kingdom Viridiplantae; phylum Streptophyta; class Magnoliopsida; order Asparagales; family Orchidaceae; genus Phalaenopsis; species Phalaenopsis equestris. Next base: position 202,604 of record NW_018223074.1, read on the forward strand.
AAGCCCTAACTCGTTCTAGGTTCCGAGGTTGTCGTTCGATACGACGTAAACCCTCATATCTTCTAGGCAATTTGAGTGACCCTGTCACGCAAATATAAGCCCTAATTAAATAAAATTGGCAGGATGAAACACATTTGTAATTTCTTCTCAAAATTGGAGCCAAACCATAGGATAGACTGGGAAGTCACTGAGGTTCTCCTCAGGATCTGTGGCCCTTCCTTCGGATTCTACAATAAAATGTTCCAAATTTGAACCAATCCCCTTTCACACCTCTACGTCCGATTTCGTTAAAGAGTCCTACCCTTTGAAATTCCTTAAAGATAATCTTTCTTGATTTTTATTGAGAGTCTTATTAAGTGACTTTGGTCATTTAAGATGTAATTAACTATAGGGACTTGCCCTTATAGGAAGCATGTCCCAACCCAGTTTAATATAAACCCTGTTAAATCCTTTATATTAAATAGGGGAACTTCTCGATAAATACAAAGGTTTCGTAGACCAAGTGGATGTCATACTTTCTTTAGTTTATTTGATCGAGCCTCATCCTTAATTCTTGTGTATACCCTTCGGGATAGATACAAGATTTGAGGTACAATGCTCTTTCCTTTTAAATTATGAAAAATATGGGTTCTGTTTGATTTCATACTTCAACGTCCTTCCGAAGTGGGCGACGGGATTGTGATTCCGGCGACCCACAGCTTCTTACGGGCAACTCCCCACAAACCAACCCAAAATAACGCCGACACTTTCATACTGTACTTTTATACCTGCAAATTTGCATGCTAAATAATGATGTCACCCTGCATGAAAACTAAAACCATCAGGATAGCCACATAACCATAACCAAAACCAAAACTAAAATCAACCAAGATAAAATTCACCGCCGGAACATTCAAAATATAAAACAACTCAAAATTTAATCACAAACATCACACAAACCCACAACTTCAACTAAATTAAGATGTCTCTATCGGATGATAGGGAATCCCTCAGAGGAGGTAACCTACGGTTGCTAACAAGGCTTCCCATGATTTAAATGAAATTATGGAACTCATTAAGTTGAAGTTTAGTAAGTTCATTTGGACTAAGTGAATCCAATAGAAAATAGTGGTGTCGGAACGACGGAATCGTAGGATCCTAACCGGTGTCGCTCTAATCAACTTTAATATGCCCTCATAAAATTTAAAGAACTTCAACCATAGGGCCACCTGATTTGATATTATAACTTGACCCACTAGATAACTCAAACTTGTCGCGGCAAGGAGCTTGGAGCTAGCATGGTGGGCAGCACGGCCATCTTCAACAACAAAACCTGTCTTCCCCAACTAAACCAATCTTCTTTTGTTAGACTTAAACAACAAAGCCATAAGACTTTGAGGTTGCTTGCTTATGCAACTTAAATCCTCACCTTATCTTTTCACTTTATCCTTTGGCCTTTGCATAGCCTTGCTATATAATATAAGCCCTAACTCATCTTACGATTCTGAGGTTATCGTTTGTCACGACCTAAATCCACACATCTTCCAGGCTATTTGTGTGATCATTTCACACGAATGTAAGCCCTAACTAATAAAATTGGCAGGATGAAGCGCCCAAATATTTCTCCTTAAAACTGCAGCCAAACATTAGGATAGCTTGGGAAGTCACCAAGGTTCTCCTCTGAATCCATGACATCCCCTAGTTCTTCTCCTCTTGGATTCTACAATAAAATGTTCCAAATTTGAACCAA
>NW_018223074.1:204434-207168 GCF_001263595.1 Phalaenopsis equestris
GTCATTTAAGATGTAATTAACTATAGCGAATATACCTTTTTTATGCATAAATTTATAGCACCAAAATACTATAAATATAATTATCAAACTAATCTTTTATATTAAATTGGGAACTTGTCGGCAAATACAAAGGTTTCACAGACCAGACGAATATCATACTTTTGTTAGTTTATTTGATCGAGCCTCATCCTCAATTCTTGTGTTTATCCTTCGGGATAGATATAGGATTTTAGGTACAGTGCACTTTCATTTTAAACTATCAAAAATATGGGGTCAGTTTGATTTCATACTTCAACGTCCTTCCGAAGCAAGTGACGGGATTTCGATTCCGGTGATCGACAGCTTCTTACGGGCAACTCCCCTCTAACCCAAAAATAACGCCGACAGCTTCTGGAGACTCTGTTGGGGACGTACTTTTCTCTCCTTACAAATCAAGAAATATTATTTTCACACATTATTAATATGTTTATGTCCCTCTTGGGCTAGATTACCCTTCTTCCGTTGGCATACTTTACCCATTTCTATATTGGGAAAGTATAGCTAACTAGCTAACTCTTTGGACTTCAGGACTTTGGACTTCAGGACTAGTTGTTCAACCATCTTTGAACAAAGGGGTTCAGAAGGCCATTCAAGACTCTTTAAATTTTCATGTGGGGTCGGATCCGCAATAGGTATGTTGGTGGACTAATCCCACCTGGGCATTCTTTGCCACTAATTGGGTCCCGCACAGGGTCCTAATTTTTCACATCTAAATTTGATTTGCTATTCCACAAATTAAACCAAATCTTGTTGTGCTGCGCGCACTTTGAAACTTTCTTGCGTTAATTAAATTTTACACCTTTTTAAACAAAAATGTTAAAAAATACCCATAAATTAAGACCCGCCCGATCTACAGATCAACCTCTATTTTTAGTTCTTGCACTAAAGATTACGAGATTTTTGGCCATATAGCTAACCCTAAAACTTTCTGTTTTAAAGCTCGCTGCAATGGCCTACCCAATGCTGACCTTTTCCTACAACCTGCCAGCAGACCGCAGCGCCCGTAACGTCGCTCCCACCCTCAAGTTCGGAGCTGGATTTGAAGACCTCGAGGTTATCCTCGAGAAAGCCCCGTTCGTGGTAATGAAGATTGCTGCTCCACAAATGCAAGAACCGTCTGCAAAATTCAGTTTGAACTGCCTTCAAGACTTCCCTGCCTGCAAAAAGGCTAAAGCTACTACCATCAAGCCTGCTATCCCTGCTGCTACTAAGGGGAAAGCGATGATGGTTGTTGAAGATCTGACTGAAGGGTTAACTGTCCCACCACCCGTGTTTGAAATCGGTTTGAGCTCAAGGACTGTACCACTGACTCGAGCTCAAAGGAGGAACCGCAATAGAAGAATTCGAAGGATTGTCAAAGCCCAGACTTCTGAGAAAACACCCGTTGAGGAGGATCCTCGTCAAATTGAAAAGGTACTACCAGAAATTACCAGAAATTTATCCACTCCTAATTTATCCACTCCTATGAGGGAGTAGATTCCATCCTCTGACGGATACTAATGGATATGAGAGTATCCGAAAGATTGATGTTGCATTACCATCACTCCGTGGACATAGTGAGGAGGGAAAGAAATTCATTCCCATCACCCGAGTTAGTGCAGTTTTCAGAGGACTTGCTACTAAAGAAGGATGTTCTATTAGTGAATTACTTAAGAGAGTGGGACATGCGATTTCCCCTCGTATGAAAAAGGAAATTTTGAAGGATGTTAAGTTCGTTAGAAAGTCTCGCAAGTCAAACAAAAAATCACCTACCCGTATTCTCGTCTGGTTCCGTTTGGGAAACCAAGTTGATACTGCTATAGTCACCACCGATCACACCACCACCAGGACCGCAGGTCGCCGACCGATTAAGTCGAAACTAGATCCGAGAAGCTTACCCGTCATTCCTGCAATCACGAAGAGAAAGAAACGACGGTTACCTGACACTGTAGCCGGTCTACACCACGGGGAGCATACCTTCCCTCGACATAACGATGTCTCTACTAATACGTCTCATCCTGAGACATCATCGTCAAAGAAGAAGAGGGTATGGGTACCCAAGGTCGCTGCACCGATACAATTCAATGAACCTAAAGGACAGGAAGTAAAACTAGTGCCTGAAATATCTGACATCGTCGCGACAATAGCCAGCGAGATGGAGGAACAAGTAGAAGATTTCCACCAAGGTTCTTTAGATCTTAACGTAATCAAGGGATTGATAATTGAGCAAAAGGTTGAGAAACTCAGGATTGAGATTTTCGAGTTAGCTCGAGAGCACGGAGTTTCTGTCAATAGCGACAATGAAGATTTTGATTACAGTGATTACTTGGAGGAGGATTTCATGGATGTCCATGTAATCGAAACCAGAGCTACCACATCTGCGTGCGAGGATCAACCTCACACCGAAGAGAATGTCGTAGATGAATTGCTTAGGGTTATCCTCCTAAGGGATGATCAATTCAGTCTACTGGAGAGAAGAATAGAAGAGATGACTGCAGCTATGACCGCCATGGCCACCATTCAGAGGCAATCACAAGCACCAAGATTGGCTTCTCCGGAGATTAATCAGCCAGAAATCCTACACATCATAGATGAAAGAAGAGAGGCTACTTCAGCAGAAAAAGATGAACAACTAAAGAAAGATTCTCCATCAGGTGCCATGCCAGAAAAGGAATTCAAGCAAATGGTTGAACAAGTGCGGGATGCCTTAGCCCAA
>NW_018223074.1:208026-209439 GCF_001263595.1 Phalaenopsis equestris
CCTCACATTCCTCTAAAAAATAGCCCAGCCAATCCAACCAACGGTCATCTTAGGAGGGATCACCTCGAACAGCGGGTAAGAGAATATCCCTGTTAGAGTGACATAAAGTTGTTTACTCCTTCAAAGATGAAGCTGTACCTAAAATATTCAAGCTTGATGAAGAAACCAAAATTCAAACTGCCTGATCCGAGGAAACCCGAAGAGGTGGATAAGAAGAATGAACCAAACTATTGCCCATACCACCGGTTGCTTGGACACACTATAGACAAATGCTTTGTCTTTAAAGACTGGCTCGAGAAGAACCTCAAGGAAGAGAATATAACAATCCCAAAGGAGTATCTCAGAGAACCTGAAGAAGGTTCCATAAACATGATTTCAGCTGAGTCAATCTCCCCAATTGATCCATATGTCGGAAAAGATGGATGGAGTACAACTTGGGATGAACTCAAGAGGGTCCTTAATCACATACAGGATTCATCAAAACAAGCTTCTACGAACATTAAAGAAGAATGGATTGAGGTCTGGAGCTGGTCGTCCAAAAAGATACTGAACAAAATATAGTCTGCATCAAAACAAGCCTCCATTCAGAGTCTGCAGCGTACCGAGCCCGAGATGAAGATTTCACCAGAAAATCCGTCATCGTTCAAGACGAAGAATAAGAAAAAGAAAAGCTTCACTACCAAGATCGATAGCACGGGGGGTAGGATAGGGGCTGCCTCTACTAGATTGGTTGTCTCGGATTCGGGGAAGAAATTCCTCAAACCCTTGACTTTGTATGATTATCTTTTTAGGTCTTATGAATATAATGATTGTTTATGAATATAATGATTGTGATTTTGGCTACGTTTTGACTATTTCTGGTAATAACGTGACTGATTATGACCGATCTAGCTACGATCTGGATCCCCAAAATGATCCTCAAATCGTACTAGAGTCTAATGAACTCATTGTCAAAGCCAAAGAAGAACTCAATGATATCTCTGACGACAGCATCGATACCAAAGAGCCAACTCTCGAGCATCATGGTACACCGCTTTCCGTCAACTTAAATCTTTTCAACGATGAGGAAAAGACACCGGAAGATTCAACAATGATATCTCAAGAAGAGGACATCACAGATGTCAACTTAAGGAGTGGAAAAGTGTTACCACCAAGAACAGCTCCAACAGACAAAGGAAAATAGAAAATGACTCAAGAAGAGATACCCCCACCTCTGCTAGTGGAAGAACCAAATAATCAAGATAAAATCGGAGGATCATGCAAAGTAGACTACAACGTGCTACCTCATCTTAGCAAGTTGCCTGCCTGACTAAGCATCTACGACGCCCTGATCCTGTCAAAGGAGACGAGAGAGTCTCTGGTTACAGCTTTGCTAGATCCAGAAATTTGCTTAGCTCAGTTGGCTAGCACATC
>NW_018223074.1:209842-210055 GCF_001263595.1 Phalaenopsis equestris
GTAAAAAAAATTGCATCAAGGGAGACCTACAACCGTTTTCAGTGCATGAAGTTGGTATCCATGAAGATGCTGCCTACTACACGCCTCCAAAAAGGACTATCTTCTCTCGTGAAGTTATCACAAAAAAAGATAAAGATTAAAAAAAATCACAAAAAGGAGGCCATACAACTTCGCTTCAACAACCTTCTACCACTCCCTTACAACGAGTTGGTG
>NW_018223074.1:210264-214756 GCF_001263595.1 Phalaenopsis equestris
TTAATCTGATTCTCCCTCAAAAGGCCGACTGTTTAGGGGTCAAGGAAATCCGTAGTGTTGGTTCAAAGCCGATCAAATTTTACCGTGCTTCTACCTCTACCGAGCTTGAAAAACATGTAAATTTGTTTGTTGATTATAATGAATTAATGGAATTGCCTTTTGGTTACTTCTCCCATTGTGTTCATAAGTTAATTCAACAAGGACACTTACCAAAACGAATATCAAAAGATAAATTTCAACTTTTTAAAAAATTATGGAATGCTAAAAGTCAGACTCCCAATTCAAAAGAATGTCTCGAATTTGGTATAGTTGGACGAGTCCATGATTCTGAATTTTGCATGGTTGTTACTAGTGAGTCAGAAAAGGATTGTCTCGATATAAAAGATGACTCTACTGATCAATCAATAGAAGATGTTCCGCCAGAATTTGAGGAAGAAATTAAATCCACTGTCGATGGATTGAAAGAGATTAACCTCGGGACTGAAGAACGACCCCGACCTACATTTATAAGTTCTCTACTTAATAACGAAGAATCTGCAGAAATGATCAAACTATTGAAAGAATTCAAAGATTGCTTTGCATGGAGCTATGATGAAATGTCAGGGCTATCAGCAGAGGTTGCAGTCCATAAACTTGGGGTGGACAAGAATATAACCCCAGTAAAATAAGCTCCCAGGAGATGCACCTTAAAATAGAACAACAAGTCATCACCGAGGTAAAGAAGTTGATAGACGCTAACTTTGTTAAAGAGGAGCAATATCCCATGTGGTTAGCCAATATTGTACCTATTAAAAAGAAAAATGGACAGATCCACGTTTGTGTTGATGTCAGGGATTTAAATAAAGCATGTCCAAAAGACGAGTTTCTACTACCTATACCAGAGATGATGGTGGATATCACTTCAACACATGAGATTTTCTCCTTCATGGATGGATCATCGGGATACAACCAAATCAAGATGGCACCCGAGGACGTAGCACTTACAACTTTCAGAACACTGATTGGAATTTTCTGCTACACAGTGATGCCGTTCGACCAAAAGAACGCCGGAGCAACATATCAGCATGCAATGACGAAGATTTTTGACGACCTCATTCACAATCAAGTAGAATGCTATATTGATGATTTGGTCATCAAAAGTAAACAAAAAAAGATCATTTCTACGATTTGAGGATCGTGTTTGAACGGTTACGACGATATGACCTTAAAATGAATCCCTTAAAGTGCGCCTTTGGCATCACCTCTGGGAAATTTCTAGGATTCGTTGTCCGTCATCGGGGAATCGAGATCAACCCGGATAAGATTAAAGCTATCTTGGAAATGCCTCCCTCTGAAACCTTGAAGCAGCTACGTTCCTTCAAGGGGAAGTTGGCATATCTAAGACGCTTTATTTCTAATCTCTCAGGTAGGTTTCAGCCTTTCTCGGCATTGGCTAAAAAGGATGCCAAATTTATTTGGGAAGAGAAATGCTAGCGGGCCTTTGAGGACGTTAAGCAATATTTAATGACACCTCCTGTTTTGACAGCCCCTATCCTAGGGAAACCGTTGATACTTTATACCGCGGCTTTAGATTACTCTCTCGGAGCCCTCTTAGCCCAAGTCAATGATGAGGGCAAAGAAAATGCACTCTAGTACTTGAATCATCGTCTAATACCGACGGAGATAAGGTATCCACCTATTGAGAAGAATTGTCTGACATTAATTTTTGCCGCACAAAAGCTTAGATTTTAGACATTACTAGACATTACATGCTTTCTTATAAGATTACCCTGATTTCTAAAGTTAATCCATTGCAATATCTGATGACCCGACCAACACTCTCCGGACGTCTAGCAAGATGGTCAATGATCTTATGGTCAATGATCTTATTGCAATTTGATATAAATTTTGTGCCCCTCTGTGCTATCAATGGACAAATCTTAGCAGACTTTCTCGTTGCACACCCACTGCCAGTTGGGTCCTCTCTCAACGAAGAGCTACCAGACGAGCAAATACCAGACAAGAAAATACTACAAGTGGAATTTTCTAGTGCGCAACGCAGGAAAATGTACTTCGATGGTGCTTTGTCAGCCAGGAAAGACAAGGGATCAGACACAGTTGTACCAGGAAATGCAGGGATCAGTTTGATTTTTATTACGCCAAATTTATTATGCCAGATAAGGGTATGATGAGGTTCTCATACCACCTGATAGAGCCGTGCACCAACAATGAAGCAGAATATGAAGCATTAATCACCGAATTGGAGTTGGCAATGTCAATGGATATAACAAACATTGCCATCTATGGTGACTCTCAACTTGTTATCCAACAGGTCGCCGGACAATACAGAATTTTGAAACTAGGATTAGTAGAGTACCATCAGTACACGATGAAGCTCATGGAGCATATTCCTAAGGTGACTTTTTACCGGATTGCTCGGGGAGATAATGCCCATGCCGATGCTCTAGTAAAACTCGCTAAGGAAATGGCGTGTTCCTCGGAGGTTTCCATCAAAGTCACGGTGCAAGGAAGACGAGTCTTGTCTCAAAACGACTGTGAAACTCTACACAAGCTTGGAAAAGAAGAAACAATAAATATAGTTGCATACATCAACAAATATTGGCATAAGCCATTAATAGAAATATTTGCATACTGGAATGCTGCCAGAAGACAAGTCTGAGGTGCACCACATCACAAGAAGGGCCATGTCTTACGCCTTGGTGGGAAATGTTCTCCACAGAAGATCATTCGACTAAATGTGGCGACGGTGTTTCAGCAGAGTCGAGGCATAGAATATTGTCAAAGAAGTAAATGCCGGATTGTGTGGCGCTCACCAGTCAGGGCTGAAAATGAAAATGAAGATCAAAAGTCTCGGATTTTGATTGGCCAGCAATGATGTCTGATTGCATGGATACAGGTAGAAGATGTCACCAATGCCAAGTGCATGGGTGGTCTTACACCAGCCTCCAAATGTGCTACACCCAACTGTTACCTCGTGGCCATTCAAGTGTTGGGGCACAGACATAATAGGTTTGATAAACCCTCCATCTTCTAAAGGACACAAGCTTATACTTGCCGCTACAGATTACTTCTCCAAATGGGCAGAGACAGTACCGTTACGTGAGGTTGCGAAATAGCACGTTCTCCAATTTTCAAAAGCCAAATCGTCTACCATTTTGGAGTACCACGAAGAATAACTTCCGACAATGGAACAGTTTTCAAAAGTACAAAGATCAACAATTTTGTCAGAAGACATGGGATAGATTGGAGATAGTTCACAATTTATTATCCTAGAGCAAATGGTCTGGCTGAAGCATTCAACAAGACACTAGTACATATTTTGAAGAAAAAACTGGATGAAAATGAGAGGGATTGACATAACAAACTGTTAGAAGCCTTGGGGCCTATCGGACGACTTTCAGGACTCCCACTCAGTGTACACCTTATATGCTCGTGTACGGGACCGAGGTCGTGCTACTGCTAGAGCTAGAAATCCAAACACCATCTCTCAGAGTCGTCGTTGCCAACCAACTCACAACGGGAGAAAGTATAAAACTCAAACTTGAGGAACTGGAGAGTCTCGAAGGGAAAAAACTAGAAGCCTAGCAACATTTGGAGCTCTACCAGGTAAAGATGGTACAAGACCATGATAAATTGGTCCGCGCAAGGACATTCAAAATTGGTGACCTCGTACTTGTGCTCAAAAGGTCTATTCTTGCTCGTCGGAAAATAGGTGAGAAGTTCGAGCCAACTTGGGAGGGACCATTTGTCGTTGAGAAGCTCTATACAGGAGGAGCTGGAGCCCACCAGTTAGTGCACTTCCGGGGTGAAAGACCCATGTTACCGATAAATGGACGATACCTGAAAACCTATTACACAACCTGATGCTGCTTAATGTCGCCTGCCTCCGCTTGCCTCTGCTTGCTTTGAAAACTTTGAAACTTTGATTGTTTTAAGGTTATCTATGTGGCCAAATGTCTATGATCGGGTCCAAACTTTGTAATTAACCTCAATATAATGAAAATTTTGAGAAGATTTTTGAACTTCACACGTTCTTTTTTCTTCTTTTGAATTTAAATACCCTATGAAATCTAACGACACTCACACATAAAATGAATAATCATTTTCACCAAAAAAACTAAATTTTACTTTAATAAATACTATGTTTTGTTCTTGTTCATGCCAAGCTTCGGCCCACTGACGTTTTTTTCTATCGTATACAGAAAAATGTCAGGACAGAGGCTGATTTTTGCCTTCCAGGACGGCTGGAGCTTCCCACTGAATGAAGAGGCACTGAATGAAGAGATGGCGCCACAAGGAGGTGTCATAATTTTCAACGTGGATTTCAACCAAGTTGATATGGACTACGAGGGTCCTCTAATGGATGTAATCAGCAATAAAGAAAAGGAGGGACTGCCTTCACTCTTGAGAGTGACCACTCAAGATAATGTGTCACGTAAAGGGAAAAACGTGATAGCAGAACAAGATCCGATGGAGGGGCCCAGCCGACTGC
>NW_018223074.1:215039-217588 GCF_001263595.1 Phalaenopsis equestris
AGGGGCCCAGCCAACGGCCCTCCTGGATAGCTACTCTAATAAGGGACCTGATACCCGCCCGTAGTGAACAACTACCGAATACTCCGCTCCACAGGACGCATCGCAGAAATGTCAGTCAAAAGAAACAGAGAGCCTTTCTGCGATAGGACGTGAGCAGTTTTCTTACCCCCATTCCTGAGGGACATATTTACGACCCAGATTAGAGAGAAACTTCTGCCAGCCTACCCACTATAGATGAAGAGTCAGGATTTGTTATAGAATCAGATGTGCTCCCAGTTTCAGATATCTTATGCAAGGGTTACCCAACATGCAACGTTGAGGTACCGGTTGGGACATCAGTCACGGGCACATTTGAAGAATGCCTAGACTACAACGTTATGCATCTACAACATTTCAGTCCATTAGAAGAATACACTTCAAGCACCAACGAGTCTCAGACTCCAGACTTCACGACAAATGAACCATATGTCCCATTGGGGACGGATCAACGCGCACCATGGAGCCCAGGATCATACATCCCACTAGAGGCTGAATCTCATATTCCGGATCGATCAACACCAGTTTGGGTTCCCGCCGAGGCCCGAAGGAAGGAACGCCCATGGTAGCTGTCAACTCCTGGTATGGTAGAATACTACAAGATAAGCAGAGTAAATAAAAGAGAATTCGAGTTCAATGAAGAAGTTCAAGAAAAGTTTGTCAACATATTGGAAGGCCTGGAGCTATATACCAGGGTTTTCTCTGAAACTGATGAAAGAAGCATTCTAGATTGCATCTTTGATTTAAGAGATAGAGGTTGAGCGGACCTTCTCGTGGAGAGGACATATTCCGAGCTAAAGAAATGGATGAGGGGAAAGGGAAGAATCACCATCCAATGCGGCTGTTGCTACAATTTTACAAACGACAGAGAGGAGAATCCGCCTAGGATCCTCAAATACGACCAAGTGGATCCGTTACCATCAATGATAAAGGGGATGATTAAAAGGATGGTCAGGTGAGGTATACTAGTGGAATATTCTACCCGTTGCTTGCATTCCCAACTGTTGCATCATTAACATTTATGAAGAAGGTGACTGCATTCCCCCACACATCGACTATCATGATTTTGTGAGGCTTTGCTTTTCTGCACGGTCTCAGCTTTTCTGCACGGTCTCATTCATAAGTAAAAGCAATATTCTATTCGGGAAAGAAATTGATATCGTCGACCCTAGTGAATTCAGAGGTTCTCTGGAGATTCCTCTTCCAGTCGGTTCAGTACTTTTTCTTAAAGGCTTAAAGGCAACGGAAGGCAACGGTGCAGACGTTGCCAAGCACTGCATTCCAGGAGTACGACACCGTAGGGTGTCTGTAACCTTTCGCAGAATAGACGACAGTAAAATACCATATGGATTCTATCAGGACCCAGAATTAGAGGGGTTGTTTCTATACCACCTATGAGAAGGTTGTACCTCTAAGTACATGTGAAGGGAACTCTTATCCTGGAGCATGACTTAGAAGGTCTACTTGATTAGGAGCTCAATATACTAGGCACAAAGGGTTCACTTTCTTTCTTTTAACATCATGACATGCGTCTGATTTTATTCAGTCTACGATGTACTCATAGCATGAGATGATACTCAATGTATTTCAATATGGATTACATGATGTACCTTTTGAGGCATTAGCCTATGTCTGATTCATGGTATCCCTTTTTGTGGCAGATTAATGGAAATTTTTCTCAAATTATGCCTTTTTTTCTGTTGCTTTTTTATGCGATGGATGAAAGCCGCGAACCCTGTGATGGTTCAGAATTTCAATGAAAAAAAAAGGAAACAAAAAATCTTCAACAATGAATAAAACACAAAACAAATTTCTTTTAAAAATCAACCAATTAAAATTAAAACCTTAAAACCACATTTTTGAAAAATTAAATGTGATGAAAACATTAAGAAAATGAAATAAACCTGCTGAGTGGATGCTTCCATTTTCGAAATTTCCTACTCTTTGTGCGCGCAGCACAACCATCATTATCTACCTTAACTCTCTTCACATCCTCGTAGAATTTCGAATTCTGCACAAAACCTCACAAAGCTCTACAAATCTTCTACAAACTCATTCTTTCCACATGATACTCTTTTGCAAACTCAACACCATAAGCTTTGTAAATTTCAATTCTCATTTCTGAATCCGTCCTACATTTCTGATTAATTACATTCGAGGTCGGTCCTTACATTCTGACACCCTCTTTTAAGAATTGACCTACATTTCAATTCTCAATTTCGAATCAGTCATACATTTCTGATTCATTACATTCGAGGTCGGTCCTTACATTCCGACACCCTCTTTTGAGAATTGACCTACATTTTAATTCTCACTTCTGAATCATTCATACATTTCTGATTCATTACATTTGAGGTTGGTCCTTACATTCTGACATCCTCTTTTGAGAGTTGACCTACATTTCAATTCTTATTTCCGAATCAGTCATACATGTCTGATTCATTTCATTTGAGGTCGGTCCTTACATTCTGACACCCTCTTTTGAGAATTGACCTACATTTCAATCCTCATTT
>NW_018223074.1:217944-219903 GCF_001263595.1 Phalaenopsis equestris
TCTTTTGAGAATTGACATACATTTCAATTCTCATTTTCACATTTCTGATTTATTACATTCAAGATCAGTCTTTACATTCTGACTCTCTCTTTTGAGAATTGACATACATTTCAATTCTCATTTTCACATTTCTGATTCATTACAATTGAGGTCGGTCCTTACATTCCGACACTCTCATTTGAGAATTGAAATACATTTTAATTCTCAGTCCTACATTTCTGATTCATTACTTTCGAGATCATTCCTTACATTCTGTCTCTCTCTCTCTCTTTTTGAATTGATAACTAGATTTCAATTCCCACCTCGAGGTCAGCACTTGCATACTGGTTCCCATCCTCTAGAGCATTCTAAAATTTCATTACTCAAAGTCCACTCTCCAATCCCCAGCGAGAGCCCCCACTTCTTGACTTAATCAAACACTCACCTGCTAATTCCCCGACAGAAAATAAACACACACATGACCCTACACATATTTCTGGGTCTGTTGACTTAGAGGTTGTATTGGTTTTTATTGATCTCGTTGGTCAATGCCAATGCACGAGGTGTGCTTGCCCATCACACCACACCTATTGGGGGTCCATTTATTGACCTCACTTTTGGTTGAGGTTTAGTTTTTCCCATTTAGTAGCCTAAGGTCTAGCCATAGGATTTTTCTATTGACTATTCTTAGAAAACTAGACATGAAAACCTCACCATTATAAATTCCAAACTCTTCTCTACTGAGCTTGAAGTACCACTTGTTGCTCTCAACCTCTAAATACTTAGTAGGTGGGGTCACTGTGGGGGAAACTCAAGATGAGTCACCCTTAGGATTGCTGGACCTTATGGTTGACCTTGGGTGTTGGTCTGTAGCTAAGGCACTCACTAAATTTATCTACACTCACAATCACTCACTACCCTAAACTCAAATTTTTAGCCAAGATCCCTTGATCTTTTGGGATACTCATGTAGATGGTCACCTGAACCTACCAGCCCTAGGGTTATGGTTTGGCTAAGACCCCTATGTAGAGGACCCAAAATGGGGTTTCCATTGGTCCATGGCTTATTGGTGATGGTTGGTACCTCGCATTTTACCCCTAAAACGCCCAAATTACCAAAGTACCCCTTCATAGCTCAAAATCCCAAAAATTCCAAAAATTCCCAGAAAATCCCAATAAATCCCAAATATTCCCAATTTCACTTCTCTTAACTACTACATGACCCAATTTGGCTAATTTGACCAACTTTAACCAAAATCCCCAAATTGCCCTTTAAAGACCCAAAATTCCCCAAATCCATCTCAAATTGATCTCAAATGACCCCAATTCCAATCCTAAGCTCAAATTAACTTTTGATAAGACCAAACTAAACCAAATCCAAGCTTAATTGGTCCATGATTTGAGCCCAATTTGAGTTAGATTAAAGCCCCAATTTTGACCATATGACCTAATTTCACGAAATTGAACCCATAGCCTAATCAATTGGCCCCAATTGATGTTGAAAATTTTTTATAACAATCCCATACATCAAAATCAACCATCAATTAGCCTTGGTGAAGCCTCATATCCATTTGATTTTGGCCTAAATCCAAAATTCCCAAATTTAGCCCCAAATTGGCTAAGTCCCCAAATTTCACCCAATTGATTGCCTTAACCTCCAAATTGGCATCCAATTCATGTTGAAAACTTTTCATGAGGTCCCTATTGACCCTTTAAAATAATCAATTTGGACTTAGCCCAAGGCTAACCCAAGCTAGACCCAAACCTAGCCCAACGTAACCGAAATGATTAAGGTTCAAAAATCCTTCAATTGAACTCAAAACCATTTCCATTCTTCACCAAAGTTGTTCCTTATGTTCATCTACACCAAATGCAACAATTAATTGGGCCAATTGACATGGATAACCTAGCCCAAACCCAAGTTTTGGTCATTTGCTCCCACTTGGACCCATGCACTAAATGTGACCTAACCACCCTAAAG
>NW_018223074.1:220062-220400 GCF_001263595.1 Phalaenopsis equestris
GGTATCATTGCTCTAAATTGATGTGACATATTCCCCTGGGTTCCCTGCTCGCCTGGCCACCTCCCCCGGGCCGGCCGGCCAGCCTAGTGGCCGGAAAAACCCAAAACTGAGAGCATGTCGCATGGCACCTCACCCAAATAAAACCTAGAGGCCAGCTCATCCAAATCAAATTGAAGAGCTCCTCTGCCCTCCACCTAAGCACCACAATGAACCCAAATTTATGCCCTGAGAGCCACCCCATGGCCATTTTTATAAAAACACACCTCGTACAGCCATGGGAGGTGTGCTGAACTTTCCTTAGATAGGCCTCTCCAAACCTCACACAAAGCTTCCCTAAG
>NW_018223075.1:0-2269 GCF_001263595.1 Phalaenopsis equestris
TATGCAAAAAACAGTCAAGGTTATGAGATTAACAACAATCATCAAAATTTTAATTTTTCCAAATCAATAGTACAGTGCTCATCCTTCTCACTTTTCGCTCTCTTTCATATAGTGATTAAAAGAATTTTATCAAATGTTTAGATTCTACAATGTTTTTGTTTATAAGTAAAAGTCTTTCTTTCCATTCGCTTAAAAAAATCTCTTCAAATCTTTGAGGGACTTTCTTTTCAGAACTGAGGGATATTTGTGCCAATCAAAGATAACAACTTTATTGAAACCATAATATTCAATACCCTACAAATGCAACTAGGGAACTAAATTAATATATGTTGTTAAAAACAAAAGATTTGATTGTACGTATGCAGATCGTCTCGCGGGTCTCCAACTTAACTTTCTATTCCTTGGTCCAGAGAATCAAGTCCTTGAATAGGAGCTTACGTCTTCTTCTCGAGTAGCTGATTGTGACTTATCCACTTATAATTTATCAATCTTATCTCTTCCAATTTCTTAAGGAACAGTGCTTAGCACGTTGTTAGGGAGAACTACAATTGGCCTTGGCCAGTCCTTTTTCATTTATGCCTTATGAGTTAAGGCGACGGCTAAGGGTGACTGCTCAGAGGAGCAATCACTACCCATTCATGTGATGAAAAATGAGACATTGACATCCTATAAGAGTGCATTTAGCGAGCCATGTGAGAGTTCATATTGAAATTCAGAATAATACGTAATAAAGTTGAATATTTCATTGTTTCATTGATATGAACAAGGGTATAAATAATCCTTACAAGAATCCTATAATATGAAAAATAATAAAAAGGGAATAATA
This sequence comes from Phalaenopsis equestris, assembly GCF_001263595.1. Lineage (NCBI taxonomy): Eukaryota > Viridiplantae > Streptophyta > Magnoliopsida > Asparagales > Orchidaceae > Phalaenopsis > Phalaenopsis equestris. The sequence goes on from NW_018223075.1 coordinate 827, forward strand.
TGAAAGGAAAGATATATCTGATATCTCCAATATTTAATTCATATAAGTTATTAGGAGATATAGGAAATAACATAAAATAGGGAAACAAATGATTCCTAATCCAAGGAAATAAATATAAATTAGGAAAGAAATATCTCCTTATATTAAAGAAATAATTTATTTCTCATAACTTCTTATAGGAATAAATTATTTTATATTATAACTCTTAACACTCTTCCTCAAGTTTGGAATAAATGTTAATAATTCGTAACTTGTTGAGTAGTGAAGAAAAATTGGTCGTTTTGATTATCAAATTTGCTAGATTCAGACTTGACTGAATTTTGAGTTGTGTATGCCATATGAGTGTAGAAGAGAGATTCAAGCTTGAGTGAATTTGCTGGATTTAGGCTTGGCTAAATTTTGAGTTTTGTCTGTCATATGTTTCGGCGTAGAAGAGAAATCTAGGCTTAGCTGAATTTGTTGGATTCAGGCTTGGCTGAATTCTGAGTTTTACAATGAAAGAGACAACATACAGGAAAATTGTCTTTCAGTTGACTGCGATTGTTGTTGGCTGCAGAAAAAAAAAAATGTAAATCACACCCAATAAATTCTGTTGACAGATAAAGCAGCAGGAGAAAGGGCGTCTGGAAACACATCTCTCCCCGATGCTTGGGCCAAGGAAGAAAAAACTATTGCAGGAGAAAGGGCCGACGATGGATTTTACTGGCATTGTCCGATCGACGACAACGATATCTCCGACGAGATGACAATGAGGTGGGTGGCGGCATCGCTGGTGCAGCCCTCGCTGGAGCCCTTGCTCACGACCCCCTCTCGCCAGAGTGCTTTTCCTCAACGAGCGGCCCCAACCACGTCCTAGCAATAAGGGTGCATCCCTACACACGTGTGAGATCTGTGCTTTATCCCTACTCGGTAAGGCGGGGCTGAGGAGGAGCAGAACAAGAAGGGTAGGTCACGTGACTTTCGGTTCAAGAAGGGCCTGCAGCAGACAAAGCTTGCAAGGAGAGAATGAGAAAAATAGTTGTTTCAAACACTAAGATGAGTGCCCATCCCTTCCCACACAGAGGATGACAGGAAGGGAGTCCGACAATTCTCAAAGGAAGACCGGTGGCTAGAGGTCGGGTAGAGTACGGAATTAGGCTTGGATACCATGTTGAAATTAAGAATAATGTGAAATAAAGTGAAATACTTCATTGTTTCATTGATATGAACAGAGGTATAAATAACCCTTACAAGAATCCTATAATAGGAAAAAATAATAAAAAGTAAATGATATGAATGGAAAAATATATCATCTGATGTCTCCAATAATTAATTCATATTAATTATTATGAGATATAGAAAATACCATAAAATAGGAAAACAAATTATTCATAATCCAAGGAAATAAATATACATTAGGAAAAGAAACATCTCCTTATATTAAGGAAATAATTTATTTCTCAT
>NW_018223076.1:0-354 GCF_001263595.1 Phalaenopsis equestris
CTACTGACCAGGGAGACGAGGATATAGTATGAGATCTTGATATATTATTGTGATTGATGTACTTTTGATTTGTGATTTTGTGATAGAGATAGATGTATGTTGTTTGTACTTTCATGTTATTGTCTATTTTATTTTATGTTTGCATAAGTGTTTAGCGTTGTAGTTTAAAAATTGCATTTATAGTTGTAATAGAATTTTATTAGTACTTTGTAAAATTGTAATGTGATGTGACTTTTTTTTGCATTGTGATGTATTTGTAATTGTTTTTATTTAGTATTGTGATGTGTTAGTGAAATATTGTGTGTGCATAATGTTTAGCTTTGCACTTATTTCAAAATTTCATTGCCCAGCAAC
>NW_018223077.1:0-858 GCF_001263595.1 Phalaenopsis equestris
TATTCCTCTCTTTCTCCCTACCTTTTCCCTCTCTCTCACTCTCTTTTACTCTCCTTCTCCCTCTCCACCCGTCCATCTTTTCCCATGATAATACAAGAGAGATGAGAGTGAGAGACAGTGGGGCAATGAGAGAAAAAGAGTTTAAGAGATAGAATGAGTGATAATGGAAGAAGTAAGAGAGATAGACTGATAGAGAGAGTGGGTGATAAAGAGGGAAGGATAGAGAGAGAATGAGAGAGGGTGTGTGTGAGAGAAAGTGTGAGAGGGAGAAGGAGAGGGAGAGAGGTGTATTCTCCATCTTAGGTCTTTATCTTACTTACAATCAGTCTTGAATCTTGCTTTATTTGTACTTTATTTCACTTACTCAAGCTCCCCCTCTCTCTCTATCTCACTACAGAGGTGGTAGAGAGAAGGAGAAAAAGAGGAGAGATGCTTCATATTCTCTCTCTAGTGAGTGATTGAGTGAGAGACAGAGAGAACGAGATAAGTAGAGGGAAGGAAAGGTAGATAGAGAGATAGAGTGACTCACACTTTCACTCTCTTACTCCCTCATTCAATCTCTCTTCTACTATTCTTTTATTTGATATTAATTTCTCTTATCTCTTTTCAATCTCTCTCCCCCTCAATCTATCAACTGTCTCTCTCTCCTAACTCTATCACTCTTTCTCTCTTGCTCTATTCGCCTCCCTATTTCTCCTCACTCCCTTTCTTCTACCACTCCTAATATCTCTTTCTGTCGATCTCTTGTTAAAATAGATAGGGAGATAGAGAAAGGTGGATATTTTAAGATAGAGTGTCTGAAAGAGAGGGAGAGAGAGAAGAAAAAGAGAAGAGAAGGTATCAAGGGAGAGCTCTCTT
>NW_018223078.1:0-7305 GCF_001263595.1 Phalaenopsis equestris
TGTATAATCTGCAAGAATTGTTGTAGAGTTCAAATTAGTATTCTATTTCAGGCCTTAATGGAGATGTGTAACTATTCAAGGGGATGGAAAAGCTTTATTTTGTAGTTAAGGGATTACTGGTGCTTGTGTATTTCCTTTTCCCGTAGTTTAAATTCGTATGGAGAGTGGAGTGTTGAATTTTACTTAAAGGATTTGAATAATTTTTCTAATTTATGTTAATGCGAAAGATTGACTATTTTTAGTTTAAGAAAGTTTTTACATATAACTAGGCCATGATACTCTTGGAATGGGAGAACACAGGGCAAAGTTTGAACAATATCAAAATACAACATGGAATGTATGGATTTAGTGTTTCTGTTTTGTGAATTATGTTTTCAGGGTGGGGGGGGGGGGGCTTTTTATAACTTTTCCTTAAATTTTATTAAGCTTTGCTTAAATATTTACAAATGTTGGTAAAGAGAAGAGAGGTGAGAGAAATTTACAGACAATACATCTGTGAAGAAAGTTGGTTTATCTCCTTTCACCCTCTCTCCACTTTATGTATATATTATTTGTGCAGATGTTATTGGCATTATGGAACAGTTGTGACTTGATTCGTAATTATGAATGGATTTTTGTTTGAACCCTTCCTGTGGTTGATATAATGGAAATTTTTGGTTGTTAGAGAAATGACAGAGTAAGATGAGTTTTATCAGATGATCATGCTTTCCACTTATAATTTATGCCCATGATTTTAATTTGAGAAATTATTTATTGAGATGATTTCAATTGATTTTATTTTTCTATTTTGGATGAACAAAGATTAACTATTTCAATCTTTTGAAAAAAAATTATTAAAATGTCATAAATACACTGGCTATCATCACAAAGAGTTATTTGTGATGAACATTCAATCTCAGAAGCATTGTCACAAAAACCAATGTTGTCAAATATATTTGAAATTAATGAAGTTGTTCATTTCAAGTTCCGAGAAAACATTTTTTGTAAATCCATTAATCTAGAGTTTGCTTTTTAAAACATTCAAAGCAACTTCAACTTGCCATGGATTTTGATTGCAAAATACTTTTTAACAACATTGTTGTAACTGCTACTAATCTATCTTGTTTGTTAAATGAAAGTTTATTTATGTGAAAATTGTGATTGATTTTTTGATGGAAGTAGAGGGCAGTAGCGAGGCGGACAAATGGTGGTTGGTGCCTACCTTAGTGTTGACAGCCATTTGGAAGAAGTGCAATGGTGGTGATTATTAGGTAGCTCAATGCTGAATATCTCAATCGGAGGCGGGTTGCTTGGAATGTGTTGGGAACATATTGTATCCTAATTTATGAAACTTTAAATGAATTTGTGACAAAAGAACTTCATTATAAATAATTCCACCATATATTCAGCTCCTTCCAAAAATTTGTGATGATATAGATTTTATTCTTAACTTATTTTATGTATTGATTATTTGCAAGAACAAAAGCAACAAACTTGTGACACCCGCCAAAAAATTGCAAAAGATTGAGCATTCATCATAGAATTATTGATATTTATCAAATGTCCTTGTAAATAAAACCATGCTTGTTTATGATCTATCTCAATGGTTGCAAATTTCGGTCGCAAGAGGTCCACAATATTGCAATGCTGCAGCGGGAACAACTATTAGCGATGTTGTTTTACAAAATAAAGTTAACATTTGCAAAATGATTGTTAAGTTTAAGAACAAATAAATAGTGTCATGGCCACAGCATCCTTTCTTAAGGCATAATTGCATAGTTAGAGAAATAAGAAAAAAAACTATTTTCTACGTAAGTCAAGTTTTAAAATTCAAGTAGCAAACATGCCGACTTTTATGAATTATACACCACATTTTACTGAGCAAGGCTCATAAAACTGAACCAAACGTGATGGCTCTTTTGTTAATAACTGATGACTATATGGTGAACCTAAATTGGTTGATTTAGAGAACTCGAACTTTGCTTGAGCCAGTAGGTTAAAAAGTGAACAATATATTATTGATATATTGCCCAAGTTGATGTTTAATCATTTATTTTGCTGATGTTTGACGTTGACAAATGAGTTAAACAACTAAATACATTACTTTTAAATCAGTTCATAAATAAGGCAAGTAAACTAACATATATTCAGAATAGCACTAATTATACATCACTGTGTAGCTTTTAAATAATGTGTAGATTATTAAAATTAAAATAAGAAACATGGGATACGAAAAAAGACCAAGAAATAAGAATTAGTTAATGGATTTCATGAAGTAGTTTTACAGAATCATCTAGGAAATGTTTTTGACGGCAAATAACAATCTGTTCCCTTCAAAAGACATTACAAGAGGCCTTATTTACTTTAATGTGAAAAAAAAATTGATACATATGAATACTTGATAATTGCATTTGTCTTCTACAATGGTCAAGGAAATAGGAAAGAAAGATCTCCCAACATTGATGGAATGATCACTTCTTATAATTTTTCTATACGTTATAATAAAGAATTCTAGAAATTATCCCCGCCAAACAGAAAACAACTAAAGGTGGTCCCTAAATAAATTCGTTCCACTAAACAAATTCAATAACTCTGTTCCACTAAAAGGACATAGATCTGAAGTGATGGGGGTAAGCATCCATATCACTAAAGTGGTTGTTTGATGATCATTCATTCATCAATGATAAGGAAAGTATTTTGAAATTTGTCTTTAGTATTTTATAGGTGAGTCAATCATAGAAGATTCACTGAGAAAATGAGCAAATAAGGGTCTGTAGATATAAAGGAGGCTGGTGAGGGGGCCTTCTCAAATGGCATTTTGTACGATTGAAAAAATCAATTAATGTTCATGAGGTCAAATGACACGTAGTAAAACTTAGGAAAACATGCGTTTGGAGAGCAAGAATATTTGTATATATGTTCTAATTTTGATATTTGAGATTTATTAAGTATGCACAGTTGAAATTTCTTGAAGAAAAAAGTCTTTATCCTTTATTTTAATTATAGTTTTGATAAATTTGGTCAGTATAACTTTTTATATTTTGTTAGATTTGTGTGTCAAATCAAATGCATGTCTCACATTCTTATTTTATAAATGAATTCTAAAATAAACTATATATAGTTGTAAAATTAGCATATGAATTATGTTGCTAACTTGTTGAATCACATAAACATATTTTCAACTTAAGATGGTCACATAAATGTTCTATTCATTATCTCAAATTTTTAATGAAAAGTAACCAACAAAGAGTCTCATTAATGCATAGTTGTTATTTCTTCCCAATATTCAATTTCTTTGAAATTAAATATGTTGAAAAATAGATAATACCATGAGGATTTTCATTTCATATAAAACATCCTTATTTAATTCTTTGTTGAAGCTAATATTCTAATATCAAAATACATAACACCATTGAACGATAGGCCTTGATTTCCCATGAATTGTTTAAGTATTGCGATTTAAGTGTATTCTTTATAGTAAGGGGGCTTCTTTTCACCTTTTAAGCAATTAGTATATTTAATCTTTATTATCATTGTTAGTTTGATTCTTAATATTTCAGGATAGTTTATGAATCCTCTTTTCTAGCTGTTCTTGTTAAGCATTGCTTGATGTGTTAAATCTATTCTTCAAGTCATTATACACAACATCTATTCATGTTACCTAAATCTACCCTTTCTCCTCTCTAGTCCTCTAATAGTAAATTTATCAACTATTCAAAAATGTGTATTTTCCACCCTTTGAATACATGTCTAGGTAACGAAAGCCTTTTTAACCACCATATCTTTCATAGATATTGTTGCGTGCCAGACAATTCGTGGCGATAGAATAGTGAAAATTCAACACACACACAAACAAGAAAATATAATGAAGGGAGACATAAAAAATTTTCTGTGGAAAAATTCTGAAAGAAAAAATCACTGGATCTAGCCCAGTCAGAATAATCCATTATATGTAGGGTATGCTTTTTTTTCACGATAGAGAGAATGTGGTTATAATCTTACACTGAAGATTATACTTATTTTTATATAGCTAAAAAAATACAATTGTTAGGAAATTCAATAATAACCGTATTCTAATTATGACCGTCGATAGTTTGCGGTCACCGTGGCAAGTGATGATGGTGGGCGATGGGCTAATGGCCGATGGTGACCGGCGACTACGGAGGCTAATGGTCGATGGTGACTGGTGGCTACGGATGTCAATGGTCGATGGTGGTTGGCGTCTATGGAGACTAATGGTTACCTGCCGTGTATTCTATCTAGAGCAGACTCTTGAATTTTACTTCTTCCTCTCCTCTACTCCCCTCTTGCAATTGAAAAGATGAGTCGAATTTATAGCTTTTTTGAGAGGGGTATTTTAATCTTTTAGGCCATAACTTTCCTAACATCTGATCGGATGATTCACACTATTTCCCTTAATTATATGTTATTTTAAAGGATTTGAGTGTCTTAATACTCTCAAAATTGATTGATCTTTGTCTTGTTGAATCCTCTCGTCGAGACGTTCGATTCGATTATAAATATGCAAAATTTGGAGCTCATTTGACCATTCAATTGACAATTTTAACAACTTGATCTGGACTTGATTGGACCTAGATTAAACTAATTTTAGAGTCGTTGGGTTCGACATGCTGAGATGCTCAGTTTGATTATAAATTTTGTTGAAATTGAAGTTTGGATAATCATGAATTTATATTTTGGAAGATTTTTTTTAATAAAAAATGAATTAAGATTTGCACTTGATCATAAAAATTTTTTGACGACAATCAATTGCCCCCCTCTTCTCGAACATTGATGCTTGCGTTGTTCAAAAATATAAGTCATTGGAAAAGTGTCTATCATCATTTTAGATATTCCAAAAATTTGCACATTGGAATGAGTATATTTTACATTTTAAATTATCCCAATTTAATCTTGGATGTCATGGAATTTTGAAAATGCCAAAATTTAGTCTGAAATGTTGGAAAATAATGAAATATGCATTTCTAAAAAGATAATTGGTTATGTGATTATTGTCACTATTGGTGGTGGCACGACCTCAGTTGGACAATGGTGATCTGACAACAATTGCGGCTTGCGACAGTGGTCCCGTGATGGCATACATTCTTGGGTGTCATGTATTTGCATGCCATGTGATGGTAGTCCTTTTGGCGTGTAGGCATACATTCTTGGGTGTCATGTATTTGCATGCCATCAAATGAACATAATAATGTGCTCGAGAAAGTAGCAGGGGGTCTATAGGCAAAAACTAGTGTGAATGGGGGCATAGCAGCGTGACGAGGGCATACAGACACTGCGGTGGGCCTGCCCACTTGCCCTTATGCTTGCGTGCGTGCAATTGCATGCTGGTGTGTATGTACGCGTGCACGGGTGTGTGCTTGCGTGCTGAAATGATTATGCAATCATTCACGCACAATTATTTCGCGTTGTACTTGCTTGCTGGCGCTTGTACTTGCGTGCGTGTGCGCGTAGGCATGCGCATGCTCTCATGCAAGTTATCTTTCCCAGCGAACCGGAAAATTTTGAAATTTTCGTCTTTTTTTGAAATTTTAATTATAAATGCCCTTTTTGAGGGAGAGAGAAGTCACACAAATTCTTTACAGACTGTAGTTGTTTGGTCTATAAACGGTGGTTGCCTAATTTTTCAAGTTGATGTTGCTTATCCATATTGAGAATATTGTTGCCTTCAAGCTGCTATTGGCTACTCGTATTGAGGTTTGTTGTTGCCTGCCCATATTAATGCTCTTGTTGTGTTCCCATATCGAAACTTTTGTTGTCTGCTTTTATTGAGGATGTTGTTGCCTATTTATAACGAGATTGTTGTTGTTTACTTATATTGAGGTTATTGCTTCATGTTTATATATTGTTGCCTACTCAAGTTCAGACAGTTATTGTCAACCATAAATTCAGGCCGTTGATGGCTACCTAAATTCAAATTATTATTGCTTATCAAAATTTAGGCTATTGTGGCCTATTCAAATTCAGGCGGTTGTTGTATATCCAAATTTTGTCAGTTGTATGCCCAAATTTAGACAGATGTTGCCTACATTAATTCAATTAGTTGTTATATACTCAAATTCAACCAATTGTTGCCTACCCAAATTCAGTTGTTGTTGACAATCCAATTTTAGAATTTTAGGCAGTTGTTTATCCAAACTTATGCAGTTGTTGCCTACTCAAGTTTAGACAGTTGCATACCCAAATTTAGGCAGTTGTTGTCTATCCAAATTCAAGCAGTTGTTATCTACCCAAATTCAGGTAAATAAAAGCACACCCAAATTCCCTCAATTTTTCTTCATAAAAGAGGTAATTAAGACCCATAATGATAAAATGCCTGTATTTTCTTAAAAGAGATGTTGATCATGCTGCCTTATTTATACAAATTTTATCTTCAGTTTGATATTGTTGGTATTAGTGATACCGGTCGCTTTGAGAAAATAAAACATTTTTAATGGAAGATATATATGTTAGTTTGATGGCATTAGTGAAGAGTAGTTTGGACATATATTTCGCTTTTATTATAAATTTGATAGAGAAAAAGATAATCAGATGGAAGCCGAGGAGAACTTTAAGGGCAATAGAAGATCTCAAAAATTATTTGATGATGCCGTTGTAGAACATGGTAATATTATGTAAATCCAATAACTTTGTATATTACTTTAAGATGAGATTTCTTTTGAATGCATGAGCTTGACTAAAATTAATGATATTGATATTTAATGATTTATTTAACTTCATTTATAAATGTTGATTCTTTATAACTGTTCACTTGACAAAGCCACTATAAGTCTTGTTAAGAATCCAATAAATTTGAATTGTGATATCGTCCTCGATTAGGAGCATAATGACATCAAATTCTTCTGGGGTTTATGACTTCTGAGATTTTTAGATGAATACTTAGCTTCTTGAATAAGTAAAAATCAACAAACAAAGTTAACACGTTTTTTATATGAAGAAAGATTATTTATCCTTTGGGGCAGGCGCCTTGTAAAATTTTTGAAATACACATGTATTTTTTTAGGCTTATAGCATTTAGGTTTTCTATATATACATATACCTTTTGAGGTTTATAATCTTTTAGGATTTTTGAGTGTGCCTATGTCTTTTGAGGATTATAGCCTTTTGAAATTTTTTGAGTGTACCTATACCTTCTGAGACTTATAGCTCTCTAAGACTTTTTTGAATGTAATCGTATCTTCAAAGACTTATATCCCTATGAGATTTTTTGAATGTAATCGTATCTTCAAAGACTTATATCCCTATGAGATTTTTTGAATGTAATCGTATCTTCAAAGACTTATATCCCTATGAGATTTTTTGAATGTA
>NW_018223078.1:21394-23251 GCF_001263595.1 Phalaenopsis equestris
TTGCCCTTATAGGAAGCTTTTCTCGAACCCAGGATAATATAAACCCTATTTAATTCCTTATATTAAATAGGGGAACTTGTCGGCCAATACATTGGTTTCGCAGACCAAACGGATGTCATAACTTTCTCTAGTTTATTTGATCGAGCCTCACTCTCAATTCTTGTGTTCATCCTTCGAGATAGATACAGGATTTGAGATAAAGTGCTCTTTCATCTAAACTATGAAGATTATGGGGTCAGTTTGACTTCATCTTTTTCAAAACTAAATTTTTTAAAACGTCCTTCCGAAGCGGGCAATAGGATTTCAATTTCGATGACCGACAGCTTCTTACGGGCAAACCCCACACCAAAAATAGTGCCGACAATTGGGCATGAAAATGAAGCATTGGATATTATCTTAGATCATTCATCACATGCTTCAACACCATTAATGCCATAAACATTTGGAAGTTCAATATCTTTGGAAAAGAAAACAAATAAAATGGAAAGAGAACAAAATGGAAAGAGAACTTCAAATTATTATGAATGCAATAGGAAATCTCAACTACCTTTTTTATCACCTAGATTGGGGGATGAAGGGGAAAATTGATCATATTGGAACAATTGAAATAGGATTGGTGCAGATGCTCAAGAAAAATGGATGGATCGATGAAAATTTTACTGATCAATTCCTGTACCTACCCTTCTACAATTTGTACATCCATTACAGTGTATGAGTGATATTAGACGAGGAGAAAGTATGGAAGATGAAGTAGAATGATTCATAAAGTTGGACTCTCTACTAATTTAAAGTAATTATGTTTTTAATGTGATTGTGTGGATTTACTTTACTTTACTTTACTTTAGAACTCTATAAACTTTTATTATGTGTATAGTTTTGTGTCAGCGTTCTACTATTGTGGTTCGATTTCAACGCTGAATTATAATTTAACTTGTTTTATGTATGTGAAAGCGTGATTAGAAAAATGTGTTTGTATAAGTGTATTTTCATATATAAAAGTTAGTTTGGTGTTGTTTGTGAAAATGCTTGTTTGTGAATTATTTTAAGATGAAAATTAGTGTTCAAAAAGACTAAATAGACTTTGGAGTGAATTGAAAGAAAGTTGAAAATTGCGAAAATAAAAAAAAGGTGAATTTTAGGCCATTGGCGGCGTTGACAGTGCACTAGACCCGAAAACCACCCAAACCCCTTAAAATGATTTCAACGCTGAATTATAATTTAACTTGTTTTATGTATGTGAAAGCGTGATTAGAAAAATGTGTTTGTATAAGTGTATTTTCATATATAAAAGTTAGTTTGGTGTTGTTTGTGAAAATGCTTATTTGTGAATTATTTTAAGATGAAAATTAGTGTTCAAAAAGACTAAATAGGCTTTGGAGTGAATTGAAAGAAAGTTGAAAATTGCAAAAATAAAAAAAAGGTGAATTTTAGGCCATTGGCACCGACGGTGTCGGCATGGGCGTTGACAGCGCACTAGACCCGAAAACCACCCAAACCCCTTAAAATTTGCCATTTGCACAGTAAAAATAACATTTTTACCGTTTTGGTCATCTTCATCCTCCAGATTTTGCACCTAGAGCTTACTATTGCTTGGATTGGAGGTGATTTTAAGGCAAAGGAAGTTCATATTTCATCTTCTCTAGGTAAGAGCTACACTTTGAACTCAAAAGTTTTTCATTTTCACCAAGGATTATCTTACATTGCCGAGATCCAAAATTGTAAATTTTTTTAGAAGATTTTGAGAAAATCCTTTGGTGAAGAACTCCTACTTAGTTTATTTAAGTTTCAAATATTCCACATTGTGATTTTCAAAATTTTTGGGAATTTATTTGGATTTTATCAAATTTTCTTAGATTA
>NW_018223078.1:23271-26081 GCF_001263595.1 Phalaenopsis equestris
GGGAAAGAGAAAGGTGGATTTTGATGATCAAAAGTTTGTCAAACATAAAGCAAACATTTGTTTCAATAGTCTACTTGCAACTAAGAAAATAATTTTGGATCGAGGATTTAAAAATCAAGGTGGAGAAGTCGAAGATTAATCAATGCTCAACAGTGGGAGAATTTTTGTTACTTTACTGCCGAGGCTATTATTGGTGTAATGATGGAGTTCTAAGAGTTATATGCCAAATTTAAGGAAACTTTTGAAGGCTACGTTTTTATTTGTGGAAAAATGGTAGAATTTACTCAAAGAAGAAATAATAAATTTTATTAGTTAGAGGATGTGTATAGTTGTCATTACAAATCATTTTCTGCTACAAATGAGACCATAGATGAAGTTATTTCTTTTCTTAAGAGGAGCTAAGAAGGTGAAGAATAATGTTAAGGTAAACTTTTCTCTTTCTATGTTAAATGTAGTATCTAAGGCTTGACACTACTTTCTTTTTAGTAGAATGATACCAAAAATCATCATAGTGATGTTACAAAGGATAGAGCCATCTTGAACTTTTGTATCCAACAGATGAGAAGGATAGATGTAAGCTCTATTGTTTATAAAAAAAAAACTCTTTCTATTGCTTTGGGAGAGACTACTGGAGGTTTAACCTCTAAAACCTATTGGGCCAGCCAATATTAAGACTTATGAATCTCATGTTGGATGGAGATGTGGAAATAGGAGTAGGGACATTCCTTCTACTTCAAGTATCACTACTTCTAGTACCCCTACTCTCCAGGAACTTATGGAGCAAATGGTAATCCAACAGAGAGGTATCTTGAGAATGGAAAATATGGATGCCAGAAATGCACACAATGATGATTTGATAAGACAAAAGTTTTAATATGATGCTTCCAATAATGATGTGATGGTCAGATACATGAGGGGTGACCACTCAGTTCAGTTTCCTACTTACCCTGTTTTTACCTCGTATCAGCAGCAAAATTGATTATTGATGATGTTTTAGTTTGATTTTTCTTTAGTTTGCATATGATGATTGATGATGTTTTAGTTTGATTTTTCTTTAGTTTTATAGTTGGTTGTACTTTATTGTTATTGTTGTTTGTTTTTGGAGTGTGATCTTTGTTTTCACTTTGCTTAAATATAATGTTGTATAGTGAACTGTAGATTTGTGAAACTGTTTTTATATTGGAAATTATTTTAGTACTATTGTTAGTTTTTAGTACTTTATTGAATGTATTTGTAGTTAACTCTTTCTCAGCAAATTTTTATATGTATTATGAGTTATTTAATGTTTTAAGTCTTATAGCTTTTTATATTAGCCCCTATAATATTTCAGAGTTAAGTTTCAATATCAAAACCTTCAACAGGTAAGTCTTTCCTTTATGTGTTCAATGTTTTCTTTCACCCTTTATTTTTTTAGTTTTTCATGCTAAATCTTTTAAAAATTTAAGTTTCGGGGGGAAAGAAAAATTCATTTTTAAAGAAAAGAAACTTAATTTTACTTTTCCTCAATAAACTATATTTTCAAAATACTTTAAAATTTTAACATGACCTTTGGTATTAGAGGATAAATTTAGATAACTATATTTGTGTTTCTAAATATATATAGTAAACTTAAGTTAAAATTTTCAATAACAAAGGTTAATTTTAGAGATTAAGATATTCGGTATGCAAGAATAAAATCATATTTTTCTATTGTAGGTAAAGGAATTTGTATTTTTGAAATATTAAAATTTTTAGAGATTCATGCAAGAAAAAAAAAATAAAACTTTATGAAAAATTTTAAAGCTAATATAAATTTATAAGTGAATGAATGTGAAAAGTAGAAGAAGATAACGAAGTTCAAAATCATTAAAGACTATCCAGATATAGTAATCTTCAGATAAAAAAAAAAGAAAAGAAAAGAAAAGGGATTTAAAATGATCCTGAAAAGAAAAGAAAAGAAGAAAAAAGAAAAAAAAAGATGTGAGGAGAAGCTTGAGGAGATGCCTAATTAAACTTAAAGAAGAAGGCTTGACTACATATTCTAAACTTATATTTCAGTATTAGCGTATTTAATAGTAAAGTTTCATGAAGTTCTTTTTCATATAGATTTTCTAAGTGGCTTTAATATGAATAATTTGCAATTTTCCTTGAAAAGAATAGAGAATAAGAAATCTTAAGTTTGATTGCTAGATATTCTTATACCTTTAGTATCAACTGGAGTTATTTTACATTTTTTTAAGTTATGCTATTGTATTTAGTGGGCTAAAATATAGAAATCTAGAAGTTAAAATCATTGCCATGAGTCATATTTTTATGAGGCTAAAATATAGAAATCTTGAAGTTAAAATCATTGCCATGAGTCATATTTTTATGTAGTAAAGGAGTTACTTGATGACAAGTAACATTAATGTTTGGGGGATTTTGATACACCAAAAATATATGCATTTTTAGACCCATATTTTATACTCATTTTTTGTGATATTTCACTTTAAAGGAAGATATTTTTCATGTTTTATTGCAGGTTGTTCAGTTTTTGGACTTCGAGCAAAAAGGAAGCAAAAAGGATGGAATTTGGAGTCAAAATGGAGTTTCAAAGATAAATTTGGCGTCAGACTGGGCTTCAATGACACCATTTGACAGAGAGCGAGGTCTAATTAAATGGCCATTGGCGCCGACGGCACCAGTGTCGGTGCAGACTCTATTTTTAGAATATTTGTTGAATTTGAACGCTTTTTGAAGAGTGTTTGGATGAACCTATTGGAAAACTGACTTTAAACTCTTTTTAGAGCCGAAATAGATCAGAAAAGACCCCCCTTTGCTCCCCTTTAGAC
>NW_018223079.1:0-11688 GCF_001263595.1 Phalaenopsis equestris
GGCATTGCATTGTTGTATAGCATTTGTTTTTTTTTAATTATTTTTTTATGGTGATAAAATTTCCACTTTCTTTTAGAATTCATTGGAGTTGTAATCCCCTATTTTGCTGAAATTAATGGGTATGTAGGTCTATGCCTCTCTGGTTGAAAAATTAACAAGTTTTAAGAAAATTATTACCCAACTTTATTAGAAATACATGTTTCAAAAGCTTTTTTTTAGCGGGTCATCATCAAACAGAGTCTACTGAATAACCAAAATCATCTTGATGGGGATACCTCAATACGTCAATATATGTCCTGACCATAAGGGTAGAGGACAAATCATCGTATCCCAAATAGGTGACAACTCATTCACATCGGGCCGACAAGATGGTTCCAACGAAGGCAACATGAGTAGTCAAAAGAAGAGAAGAGTAATCCTTAGAAGGTAGAGTTAGCTAGTTCGGGAGCCCAAGCTACTAAGACCCTAAGTCTACCTGGTCTTGAAGGTAGTCGACCCAACACATCATGAGATCTCTGGTCAGCAAGCTGTGAATTGCATCATCCACGGGGATCTCGGTATCCCTAAGGTCATAGGAAAGAAACTTTATCCTATGACTATTAGCTAGAGCTCCAAAGGTGTGTCTTATAGCCGCTGAAGTGGTGAGTATACCATAGAAAAAAAGGGAGAGGGAGTTTCCGCTATAAAGCTTGAAATGCTCCAACAAAAGGACTTACTCCACATTTGTGTTAAGGAGCCCTCTCACACCCTAAACAACCTCCTATGTAGGAAAATGTATGTTGGGCTAGTCACATTGGAGGAGCACGGGGGCTCCTCTTTAGGACATGTAAATATGGATGTAGCTATCTAGAGTGGTCCTTAATTATAGTGAAGGCCATATCATATGGGTTGGGTGATATTTATGCTATTCAAACCATTTTAAAACCAACTGAAGGCCACGTAGGGAAGTAATGGCGGGTTTTGAAAATCCTGAATCTTTTAATCCTAAATTTTCATTTATCTTGAATCTTTTATTAGGATTTTTTTTTTAATGTAGAAGAATTATACTCTTAAGGTCCTTAGGGAGCCTAGATTATATTTTTTGTAGAATCCTAGATGAATAAAAATAAATAATGAAACACAATTCAGGCATTCTCGAGCTCTCATAAAAAGAACAAAGCACTCAAAAATAATAAAAGAGGCCTAAACACTACTGAGTCAACAACATATCCTATGAAAGCAGGAAAAGCTGCTAGACTCCAAATATACATGCATAGTACTAAGTCTATAAAAAAATATAAAATTCAGGCTTAAGGTATAGGAAATGAGCTGCCGCTTCTGGTCTCCGTCGCATGATTCTGTGCATTTTCCACCTCAAAACCCGTGCTCGTACCTTATTTATGATGCAGATTCAGCCTAGGAATCTATCAAACACATTTGAAAAGAGAAAATAAAATACTCAACTTGCATGAAAACAATCATTAGTGGGGAAAGCCATATAATGCAAAATATGTCGTGTCTTATAATCAGGGGAGCTAAATAACACCTACAAGCAAAGGATTAGAAATCATTACTTGCCCCCCATAACAACACACATGTGAGTGTGTGCAAAAAAACGCCCTACTATACTATCACACATGTCAAGCACACTAGCACACCAAAAGCAAAATAGTGACGAATGACTAGGAAAAAGCAACTCAGTACAGAACAATAGCTAGAGGCGTCCAAAAATACTACCCAGCATTCTAAATCCTAGCCAAGCACACCGGCTAGCAAGAAAGTGTCCTAACTAGCATTTAAGTGCAGGGGCAGTCTCTGAGTAAAGTAAGACATTGACAAGGTCGCCTTATCGACCCCACCCTAAAGATTTAAGGGAATTAAAAGGTTTCACCGAAGGTTGATTTTGAAAGAGAGGTTGGCCTTGCATATGACCTAATTTGCTATACGTATAATTTTTAAATTATTGCGGATATAATAATTAGAGAAAATATATTTATTTAAATATTAAAATAAGGGTAATTAAATTCAGGCCCGTAACATGCAGGGTGACATGAGTAAGATCCCTTGGATCTTTAACACAGTCATACTCGTATCAATCTCGATGATTTAACTCGCATTGCTCACTTAGACCAACCCGGCAAGCAATGCTCGTTAAGATATCATCACCGACATTGGGTGACTCACCTATCAAGCCTGACTCGCTATCCATGCACGCATGCAAATGCAAGTGCAAATAATCACATAAAAAGTGTTTGGTATGTCCTTGAGACAGTGAACTAGAAGGTTGGGCATGTCGTGGAGGCAGGGGCCAAAAAATAGGGTGTACTGTGCATGTAGCGACTCGAAAGATGATGACCCTCACTGGGGAGAATCATACCAGTGGGATATGAGTGGGTGAACACTCAAAATGCTACCCAAGCATATGATGACAACCATGCAAAATGTCATGAAACACATATAAGAATAGAGGTGTTGTGCTCGGTCGCCTAGAGCATATGACACCACTAGGGAGAATTACATCTTACCCCAATAAAGACTAGGCACACATGCAAATGACAAACACATAGAGGGTATAGTGCACAACACAAGGAAGCAGCCAGACTCATGCACATGCACAACATGCATTATGCAAGTGATCGGTCGATCAGCCAGGAGCAACTGGTTGAACCAAAGTGGTAGGTTTGCAAGGCTGGGTCAACCGGTCATAGGTTGGCCGAGCTTGTGAGGCAGATCAAGATAAAGTGCTCAGTCAACCGGGATGGGGCGGCCGAATAAAACAAAGTTCTATGCCAACCTAGCAGGGGTGACCGATCGAGGCAAAGTGGTTATGTCGACCGAGTTGGTATGCCTGGTTAAGGCAAAGTGGCATGCTAATTGGATTGGGGTAGTCGATGGAGGCAAATTGGCATGCCAATTAGGTTAGGGCGGGCAGGCGGTCGAATTAAAGTGTTATGTCGAATGGGTCGGGGCGACCGATAGGGCAAAAGTGGTCATGTCGACCGGACCGGTGAGGTCGGTCACGCCAACTGGGTTGGGGCGGCCGATTGAACCAAAATACTTTGCGGACCATGTCGGGGCGACTGATAGAGGCACATTGGTCATGCCGACCGGGCCGTTGTGGTCAGTCAAGGCAGAATGACATGCCGACTGGTCTGGGGCAGCGGGTTAAGGCAAAATGACATGTCGACCGGGCTGGGGCAGCGGGTTGAGACAAAGTGCTATGTCAACTGGCTCGAGGCGATCGATAGAGACAAAATGCTATGTCAACCAAGCTCGGGCCACCGGTAAAGGCAAAGTGGTCATGTCGATGTGACTGGTGCCGTTGGTCGAGGCAAAGTGACATGCCGATAAGGCCGTTGTGTCTTGTAGAGGCAAAGTGACATGCTGACTTGGTCGGTGCGGCCGGTCGAGGCAAAGTGGCATGCTGACCGGGTCGGGGCTGCCGATCAAGACAAAGTGACATGTCGACCGGGTTGGTGCGGTTGGTCGAGGCAACATGCTAATGTAAACGTATTTCAAGCAATAAGTAATGCAATCCAAGGCAAACAAAAATGCTTGATAGTGGTCCGTGCTCGTGCTAATGACCTCACTTATGAACTTAAAGAGTTGAACACTTGGATGTGTGACATTGCCTCCTCCTTCTTTGGCGAGGCATCTGGGTAGTTTCTTTTTAGGGATTCTGAGGGGTAAGCTCTCCACGAGGTTGCCGAGCAGGCTAGTTACAAAGCTTTTCCATTTCACAACTCTGCCAGGTTCTATAAAGTGAGCTAGCTATAAAGTTTTTCTCACTTTACAAAACCTAAACATCTCAAACCCTCCAAAGAAGGTTAGGAGATGCCAAAGCAAGGGCAGATTGGGACTCCAACCCGTTAGACTTTGTGCTAGGGTTTGCAACAAAAAAGAATTCACTCGGCTCTATGAAGGGTAGGCCACACACTGACATCCTATCCTGAGGTCTTCTATAGAGAAAAAAAAAGACCCACCACATAGGCACGGGCCATGCTTGTTAATGTCAACTGACACATGCACCCTGTGTGGGCGATTGAACCCACACACCGACCAAAGCTAAACTCCAGGGTCTAGTAAGAATGAAAATTTCGGGGAGGAGAATATCACCACCGTAAAGGTTGCTCGTCATCCGATGAAGTTTTGGAAGAAGCACTCCTTGAAAAGCGAGTAGTCCACCCCTTCTTCAAGTTGCGGTACTCTCGCTATCCGTCGATGGTAAGAAAAGTAATGCCAATTTGGGCATAACTCTTGTTATATCATAACAAAATTAAGCTAAACAAGAGAAAAAAAATTGAATGATTAAACGAAGGCCCCCAAATTCAGCTTTTGGTTTGCAATTTCAAATGTAGAAAAATGTAATGCTTAATATAATATATAAATTTCAATTAACACATTTGTTTATTTTTTTTCACAATTAATTACATTTATGTTGATTGTAATCACTAAAATGGTCTCTTTGGTAAAGCACTTAGTTCAGTAATTCTAAAAATAAGTTTTTTTTTTCTCATAACAGCTGATAATTTATGAATACATGACAAAGTACGCTGACTGCTTGCATGCGAAAAGATATAGAAGTTGATGACAGATTTGGGAAAGCAAATTTAGAGAAAGGAGAGAGAGAGAGAGAGAGAGAGAGGGCAAAAGCAAATGAAAATGTGTATACAAGTTGATCTGAGAGAATTGGAGAAAAGAGGATTTAAGAAGAATGAAATACTACGTGCAATATTTGTATGTGTGAATTAGTGATATTATAGTGTTATTGTAGTGAATATCATAACTAAACCATCGAATTCACATGTTTCTATCTGCGAGTAATATTTAATCTTTTTAATAGAGGAGGTGGGGGCGTTTTCGGCCGGAATGGTTGAAGCACGGGCTTGCAGAAAGTTATATTTTAAATATTAAAAAATTTATAACTTTTAGCGTTCGATGACGATTTTTTATTAGGTAAAAATACCATACGTAAATTTGTGTCAAGTGTCTTGAGTGGATCCCACTCTAAAAATGAAAAGCTCTTTACGCAATAAAAGCTCTTTAATGACAGGGTAACTTGGTGACATGTCATGAGCTTGTTCCATCCATTTTTTTTCAAAACCAAAGTACAAATTGAATATTTAAATTTATTTCAAATTTAAATTTGGCCCATTGGAAGGCTGTTACAACGGTTGGCAACAATAATAGTTTTTATCAGTACAAATAGAGAATGGATGCACATGGAATGGCAGGCCAACGGGTGGGCTCAAGATTGTTGAGCCCTAAATAATTTTAACTGCTCTGCCACATTTAAGACTGGCCTGGTAACAGGAAGCCGGCCCATTAACTCATGTTTGATAAAACCGAATTATGGAGATTGAGACTAAAATTAAAGGGCATCTGCAAATAGAAAATAGAATGAAAAAATTTTTAGAGAGAATCTCTAAAATTTAAACTAAATAATATGTGTCACTATGCTACAATTAGGGCATATTTTTTGATCTCATATTTATAAATTTAGTGAGAAAATAATGCCTTATAAATGATTTATAACGGCTGAAATCATAATGCAAGAATAAAATTTTTGATTGTAAATGAAATAAATCTAGCTAAAGTTTTAGTTATCGAAATACACAGAGAGCTTTTGAAGAGCTCTAAATTAATATTTGACATGTCATTATCAATTTTTGTTATTTGGCATGAATCACGATAAGATTGACACCAATCTTCGAGTATTTTTTGAGCAAAAAAAAGTAAAAATCACGGTAAAAACCATCTAGAACCCTAATAGATGTTGATAAAAGAATGCATGATGTAGGTTGTGGAATTATAGTGGCTTTCTCCTCTCTTCTCGTTTCCTCTTCCATGGTCGAACCTCCTGTGATTTTCTCCTCAATTTTTTCTCCCTTGGCCTTTTACTCTCTTCCTTACATCTCCTTCACCTGAAACTTTACCTTCACTCATTCTTTTTCTAACTTCTCCATTGGCAGAAATCTTAAACCTTCATTTACTATGTTCTTCATTCGAAACCACGATTGCCTTCTCTTTACCCCTTAGCTGAAACCTTGACTAGAATACCTCACAACTTCATCAACTCGAGCAAGCTTTGTTAAGATCTCTGAAGTTGACGCAAAATTTGATCTGACCATTCTTTTTCTTCATCGGCAGACTAATGGCTAACTAAGTTGGGTATTGTTCTTCTCGAATAAAACTAATGCTTATCAATTTATTGACTTATATTATCACTTGTTTCTTTATTTTCAAGAGCATTCTTCTTGGAACTTGTTTTACCAAACTTATTCTTTGATATATTTCCAATTTATGCACAACAACTTCGAGAGCTAGTCCGAGCATTTCATCAAAGTTTCAAATGAAGCAATCTTTGAATTCTAATAGTTACTTGATAATTTTTTATTCTTCTTCTTCATTGAGTAGTGAATTGATAAACATTTGTCTTGACTCCTTTTTGTCCCCAAGTTGATTTCCTTTAACACATTGTAGTTTTTGTTTTCTCATCGAATTATAGTCATGCATCATCAATTGGAGGGTCTTCAGAATGACCAGACATTTTTGTGCAGTCAGCATTTAGATCATCGATAACGACTACAAAAAATTTCATATCATCCATGAGCCCAATTATACCAAGTACCACACCTTCTTTCAAATTGATTTGTGATGCTTATTATGACATAGTATTTTAAATATATGAGATTCTTTCTTCAACCATTGATTTCATATGAAACCACACTTCATAAGCTTTTAAACACATGTCAAGTACCATTTAACTGGAAGTCCGATTACTCTTTAAAAGTATTTTCCTTTAGTCATCTGATCCAAGACTAGAGGAAGAATATCCACGGTGGAATTTAATTGGTTTTTAATTAACACGATGTTCTTTCTTGACCATCAAACCCATACTTTTATTTTGGAAAATTAGGGTTAGGATCATAGCTTGCACAAAGTGGTTGATCTTCTCATACATTGACATGTACTTGTCTTCATCTTCATCTTTGAGAAGATTTCAAACTAAGGCTTCTTTTGATTAATATTAATTGTCTTTTCTTTTCTTTATCTTCTTATGAATTGAATTTCAAGCCAATTCTAATCAGCAGACTTCTTTTCTTTTTTAAGTATTTTTCTTTCCCTCATCCTCCTCCCTGATCTCGACCTTTGGTTGTAGAATCATCTTTCCCTTCTCATTGCACTGGAGCAGTGGGAGAATACAAAGCTGCAACAAAATAGTCTCTGTCTTTCTTTTCAGTTTCTTAATTATTTTCTATATTTTCCTTAGTATTTTCTACAACATAATTAGATAACAATGTTTCTTTTTTTGGGAGTCTAGTATGTAGCTTCTTCGATATCCCAACTTCATGAATCAAGAATCAATGTAGATATGCTTTAATGCAGTATTATTGTCACTCGTACCGATATTTTATGTACTGATGTGGTGAGATATTTATTTGGTTGGGTATCAATCATAAATCTTAGAAGATTTCAATTTAAATAATTAGATGCATCATTTAAATAATAATATAATACCCTAAGAGATAAACATGTTATCTCAAAATGGACCTAACCATTCATTTGAGAAAAAAACCTTGATGATTGATAAGTCTGTATTAAACAAAGAGTTTTCCCTTATCATATGTGTTTAAGATATGATTTATTTTACTATGGGATATGGTATCCCTATAAGAGTAAATCCTCATAAGAAATTTAATCACAGAAGTTATACCTCCTAAGAACACTCTCAATTAAAGCATTGGTTTGTATCATACATGATTATGTAGTAAATATTTGAAGATTAATGTTGCATGATCTTAGATCAATGGATGGGTTTAAAAGGATTTTTATGTAATTAGATGGTTGGAACTTATAATCCAATGGCAATGTATTATGGAAAGGTCTAAGAAAAGGTTTAGCCAACTATGAGAGAAGACATGCCTAGGGGATTAGAATTATAAATTTGCTCGCAAAGAGTTAGGCTTTTGACTTTGAGGGATTATAATTTGTTTGAAAAACTTTGATTTGGGTCGATTTGGTTAGAGAAAGTTTGATTTGGATTGATTTAATTTGAAAGAGTTTAGTTTGGATTGATTTGATTTAAAAGAATTTGATTTGACTTGATTTGGTTTTACGAAGTTTGATATGAGAGATTTACTTGAGCTGAAAACTTGAATTTGTTGGATTTAATTTCATTTGAATGGTTGATTTAAGAAAATTTAGTTTAGTTGATTAGGGTTTATTTTAAGAAAGAGGGTTGCTTTCTTTAAGTGTATCTGAAGTGTTTTTAAGATTCATTTGAAGATATTTGAAACTTTCACAAAGATCTATTCAATGTTTACTGAGTTCAAATTTATTTGAGAATACTTGAGAATTATTTAAAATTTAAGGCTCCTTGAAAACAATTGGAAAATATATAAAATTATTTAGAGGTTCTTAAAGTGTATTTGAGGGTTATTAAAATTATTCAAAGTTTTTTTTTAATTGTTTAGTTTGTTTTGAAGTTGTTAAAAGTTTCTTTTAAAAATATTTAGTTTGTTTTGAGGTTGTTAAGAGATTGTTTTAAAATTATTAAAGTTTGTTTTGAGGTAGTTAAAATTTTGTTAAGGTTTTTTAAAGTTTATTAATGTTTGTTTGAGATTATTAAAGTCCATTTAGAGTGGTTTGAAGCTTTGGGGAAAGGAGAAGTCAAGAAAGATTGAAATTTAAAAATTATGATTTTGAAATTTGAAATAGTTTGGGGCTTTAGAAAGGTGAGTTTTTTAGTGAATTGTGTTGTGAAGAATTTTTAGGGTTTTAAAAAGTTTTTGGTTTTGGATTAAAAGATTTTTATGGCTTTGAAATGGTTTTGGTTTGGATTGTTTTAAAAGAGTTTTAAGTTTTAAAATGATTTTGATGTTAGGTTTGGACATGGATTAAAAGAGTTTTGCTTGGATTGGAAAAGTTTGATTTGAGTTGAAAAGAGTTGACTGGAAATGTTAACTTACATACTTTGAATCACAAAATATTAGACATGATAGACTAAAATGATTTATATATGGAAGTGAAGCACTACCTCTAAACTAAAAATAAACTCTATAAAGCAGCTAAATGGGTGTATTAACCTAATTTTTGGGTATAACAGCCCCGCTCAAGATGCTCATGACCTTCCATCATCTTGAGTGCGTTAGTGTCCTTAACCACCTGGATAGTAAGAGGTCTTCATTGCTACCATAGTGATGGAAAATGTAAACCATTTTACTATTAGGTGGTTTGAGGTGACTTTGTAATAACCATTGTTTACTTCATCCTGAGGCACCTACATAGTTCAATGGGGTAATATTATTTATTTTATATGTCTTAGTCTTTATCACGAACTAGGGTACCAAGTAATCTGACTTAAACTTCAAAATTAATTATTCGAGGGTGTGTGTGATCATGACTTTTGTTTCTAAGTTTGTTAACTTAAGGTTTATAATTGATTTATCTATTGGTGGTTTTGAAGTTGTATAATTATAACATTTATTTTGGGGTTTGATATTTATTTCATGATTTGTTTGAGGTCTTGGTTTATCACTCTTTGTGAAAATCAGGGTCTCCTAAGTTTAGGTTTGAATTATTTGTTTTCTATCATTGATTGGTATTTTCCATTGATTCTCCTTCTAAGTTTGACTTCTATTGTAAGGTTTATTGTTCTATGTTGCATTCATACACCAAGAAAATTTTCATTTAAACCTTTCTTATTTATGCTTTTCATACTTAAGTCTCATTCACATGTTTTTTTTTTAATTTTCATATATGTGAAAAAGACAATTTCAGAACATATTTTGTCACACAAAAATACTATTTAGCATATTAGTGAATCTTATGGAAGTAAATATGTGAAAATAAATTTTTCCAAGATAATTATGTTTAGGAGTTAAGCTTACAAATCACATGTTCCTGAAAGAGAACATGTTTATTTTTGGACCAAAACCTTTAAACATGTACAATACTTTTATAAGCTAGTTATTTAGGAGAATTTATGAAGGAAGCTTCACATCACATCACATCACATCACATCAAAATATACTATTTCAATTTTCAAAAGGAAGCTTTACAAACATATCCCTAAATTCTTATGTTTTTACATATCTAACGCTTAAACTTCAACTTTTACATACATACCAGCTCAATTACATCTGAAAATTATATTTCACCTTTAAAAAGTTAAAATGATGGCATTTTGTAAGTAATATGAAAGATTTGGATGATATGAATGTAAAAAAAAAAAAAAGGTTCTAAATATGTAAATACATAGGATTGGGTGATATGTATGTAAATAACCCCTCTAAGATATTAGACATAGAGATAAACAAATAGAAATTGAGTAGTACGTTCGTAGATCTTCCTTTTGTTTAATCAATAAAGATCATAAAACTGTTGTGAGAATCTCCACCGCAACAAAATTATGTATGGACTCAATTTTTTTTACAGAAGAATAAAAATCTGCATATGGATGCATTTAATTCCACCGAATGTGCAGTTTCAAGCCATCCACGTAAAGACACCTATCCACGTTTAAACAAGCCTTTATTTCCCAGCTACCAAATGTTCTCTTACCCTGTTGTCTATTGACACCTTTATCATGATCTCAGGATTAAAATCAATGCCATTCCAACCCCACAACTGCTATCGATGACCTTACAACGCCACATGGCACGCCTAGTTTTTATTCAAAGCCAATTAATATATACATATATGTATTTGCTAATTTAAGGATCAACGTCCAAATTTTATTTAAGAGAGCGATGATCTCCGTTCTGACACAAAGTTTTCATTTATATAATAAACAAATTTAAGTTAATTTATCTTATGAACTAGTTGTTTATTTTAATGATGATTAGTGGATGCAAATTACTTTAAAAAACGTGTCAGACCCTGATAATGCAATGCATAATAAAATGAAATGCTCAAAAAAATATTTGCTTGCAAAGAAAAAATATAAATTTGATTAATACTGAAAATTTCATTGATACAATTGAACTGAAAATAAAATATTAGTTGAATAAAAAAAAAATTGATAATATTGCTTAGACACAACAAAAAAATTATACTAGCTAAAACAAATATTGAAAAAAATTTATATATCAAGATGAGAAAAACTAAATCAGAAAGGCTTGCTCCAGTAGTGGTGGTTATAATGGTGGTGAACAGAATCTATGATGCATAAATATCAAAGGGTGAGTTTGACAAACAAGCTCAGTAAATAACATCTCTCCATTAAAGCATAAACAGTAAAGGAACTGGGGCATGCAATATGAACAACTAAGGGCGAGTACTACGTGCATTTATAATATTGTATAGCAACAAAAAAGTGGTAGGCATCAAATATGCAGAACATAAGAAAAGCTGCAATCATTTTCCATCAACACTTCAAGAAAATCAGCTATAACGGATGGTAGAACGACGACTTTAGTACGTCAAAAATATCATGTTATTTTCTGACACCTTAGTAATAAAATATCAGAGAGTTAATTTTCGACTGCACAATAGCTGCTCAAGCCGTCGCTTCTTCTCAAAAAATATTTCTGACAGCATATTTAGACTTATCGACCATATAAACCGTCGATTAAATCTTAAATAAAAACTGCCGCCAAAAGTAACGCA
Organism: Phalaenopsis equestris; assembly: GCF_001263595.1. NCBI lineage: Eukaryota > Viridiplantae > Streptophyta > Magnoliopsida > Asparagales > Orchidaceae > Phalaenopsis > Phalaenopsis equestris. The sequence goes on from NW_018223079.1 coordinate 11,593, forward strand.
GCTGCTTTTCCTATGTCATAAACCGACAAGCGTGCAATAATAATGACGACTTTAAATGTCGGTTAAGATGTTGTTTAGAACCGACAGCTAAAAAGT
>NW_018223080.1:0-3993 GCF_001263595.1 Phalaenopsis equestris
GATTATACGACAAAGTCATTATGAAAAAGAGACTTTTCAATGAGAGAGGCTTTTTCAATTATGGATTGAGTAATCTAAGTTCACAGATTGAGAAAATCATTGTACAAAGGCATTGGGAGTTTTGTGCTACACTACTGCTGCAGTTGTTGTACCAGTGGTAAAGGAATTCTATGCTAAATTACATGGAATTAACCAAGGAGTCATCTTCATTCGATGTAAGGCTGTACCATTTACTTTGACTCAAATTAATGATTTGTATATGATAGAAAACATTCCAATCTATCATTATGCAAATTTTATCCCAACGAGAGATATGATGCAAGATGTATATATTTTCTGACGGATGAAAATGATAATTGGGAAATCAGAGATGAGGGATACGTTAGTTTCTCTGCTTCACTGCTCAATCCAATATCAAAACAATGACAATTCTTCATATGTGCAAAATTACTCCCTATCATGAAAATTAGTAGAGTTACAAGAGAAAGTGTCATTTTAAACTATTGTATTCAAATGAAAAAACTCATTGATGTGGGATTGATTATTTTTAAATTTGTTATGGGTATTATTATGAATGGGTCAATATATGGACTGGGGCATCCTTCCACTATTTTCTTACTTTGCAGTCAATCTCAAGTTCCATATGAAAGTTGGGAGAAAGTTTTATTGCCTTGGGAGATCATGATTCCTATTGATGATAATTATATTGGGAATGGAAATGAAGCATTAAATATCATTTTAGATCACTCATCACATGCTTCAACACCATTGATGCCACAAATAGTTAGAAGTTCAATACTTTGGAGAAGAAAATAAAGAAAATAGAAAGAGAACTTTAGATTATTACGAATGCAATAGGAAATCTTAACTGCATTTTTGATCACCTAGATTAAAGGATGAAGGAGAATTTTGATCATACTGGAACAATTGAAGCAGGATTGGTGCAGATGTTCAAGAAAAATGAATGGATCGATGAAAGTTTGACTGATCAATTCCCGTACCGACCCTTCTACAATTTGTATGTCCATTACCAGTCTATTGGAGATATTAGAGGAGGAGAAAGTACTGAAGATGAGACAGAATAATTGAAGAAGTTGGACTCTCTACTATGTTTTTAATGTAATTTTGTGGATTTGATTTACTTTACTTTGCTTTAGAACTCTATTGACTTTGATTGTGTATAATTTTGTGTTAGTGTTCTAGTGTTGTGACTTGATTTTGACGCTGAATTATAATTTTGTTTGCTTTAAAGATGTGAAAGTGTGATTAGAAAAATGTATTTGTAAAAAGTGTATTTTCATATATAAAAGTTATTTTGGTGTTGTTTGTGAAAATACCTGTTTGTGAATTATTTTAAAATGAAAATTAGTATTCAAAAAAACTAAATAGACTTTGGAGTAAATTGAAAGAAAATAGAAAATTGTGAAAATTGAAAAATGAATTTTTTGGCCATCAATTTTTGGCATGGGCTCCAACAGCGCCCTCGACCCGAAAACTAGCCAAACATCTTAAAAATTCACGATTTGCACAGTAAAACGCTTTTTTACTCTTTGAGTCACCTTCAACCTCCAGTTTTTGCACCTAGGGCTTGCTATTGCTCGTATTTGAGGCGATTTTAAGGCAAATGAAGTTCGACTTTCATCTTCTCTATGTAAGAGCTACACTTTGAACTCAAAATTTTTTATTTTCATTAAGGATTTATCTTACATTGCCGAGATCCAAAATTTTGAAATTTTTGTGGAAGATTTTGAGAAAAACCTTTGGTGAAGAACTCTTACTTAGTAGATTTAAGTTTAAAACATTCCACATTGTGATTTATGGAATTTTTGGGAATTTATTTGGATTTTATCAAATTTTCTTAGATTTACCATGGCACTAATAATGAGCAAAGGAAATAGAAAGGTGGATTTTGATGATCAAAAGTTTGTCAATTATAAGGCCAACATTTGCTTCAATAGTCTACTTACAACTAAAAAAGTGACTCCGGATCGAGGATTTAAAAATCCGGGTGGAGAAGTTGAAAGAATAATCAATGCTCGGTAATGGAAAAATTTTTGTTACTTTACTGCCGAGGCTATTATGGTGTAGTGATGGAGTTCTATGTCAATTTTAAGGAGACTACTGAAGACTATGTGTTTGTTCGTAGAAAAATGGTGGAGTTTACTCCAAAGAAAATTAATGAATTTTATCAGTTGGAAGATGTGTATAGCTTCCAGTACAAATCATTTTCTGCTACGCATGATTCCATGGATGAAGTTATTTCTTTTCTTACTAATGGAAGAGGAGCTTGGAAAGTGAAGAATGGTGTTAAGGTAAACTTTCCTCTTTCTATGTTAAATGTAGTATCTAAGGCCTGACACTACTTTATTTATGGTAGAATGATACCAAAAAATCATCATAGTGAGGTTACAAAGGATATAGCCATCTTGAACTTCTGTATCTAGCAAATGAGAATGATAGATGTTGGCTCTATCATTTATAGAAACACTCGATCTATTATTTTTGGAGAGACTACTGGTGGTTTATCACACCCTGCCCTGATCTTCCCCTGATCTTCACACTATGTGAAAATAGACAGGAGTTGATTTTAGAGTGGATGAGGAGAGGATTGAACCTCTAAAACCTATTGGGTCTGCAAATATAAAGACTTAGGAATAGGGATCTATGTGTTTGTTCGTAGAAAAATGGTGGAGTTTACTCCAAGGAAAATTAATGAATTTTATCAGTTAGAAGATGTGTATAGCTGCAAGTACAAATCATTTTCTACTACGCATGACGCCATAGATGAAGTTATTTTCTTACTAATGGAAGAGGAGCTTGGAAAGTGAAGAATGGTGTTAAGGTAAACTTTCCTCTTTCTATGTTAAATGTAGTATCTAAGGCCTGACACTACTTTATTTATTGTAGAATGATACCAACAAATCATCATAGTGAGGTTACAAATAATATAGCCATCTTGAACTTCTGTATCTAGCAGATGAGAATGATAGATGTTGGCTCTATCATTTATAGTAACACTCGATCTATTGTTTTTGGAGAGACTACTGGTGGACTGGATCACTCTGCCCTGATTTATACACTTTGTGAGCATGCAGGAGTTGATTTTAGACCTGATGAGGAGAGGATTGAGGCTCAGAGAAAATATAAAGACTTAGGAATAGGGATATTCCTTCTACTTCAAGTACTACTTCTAGCACCCCTACTATCCAGAAACTTATGGAGTAGATGATGATCCAACAAGGAGATATCTTAAGAACAGAGAGTAGAATAGAAAATATGGAGGCCAAAAATGCACACAATGATGATTTGACAAGACAAAAGTTTGAATATGATGCTGCTTATGATGATGCAATGGTCAGATACATGAGAGGTGATCACTCAGTTCAGTTTTCTACTCACCCTGTTTTTACCCCATATCAGAAGCAAAATTTGGATGTGGAAGAAGAAGAAGATGATGATGATGATTGGTGATGCTTCAGTGAGATTTTTGTTTAGTTTATGTTAAGTTGTACTTTATTGTTGAGACTCTTTGTTTGTAGATTGTGACACTTTATTTTAAATGTTATCTTGTGTTGTGAACAATAGATTTGTGAGACTATTTTTACATCGGGAAACATTTTAGTATTGTTGCTAGTTTTTAGTGCTTTATTGGATGTATTTGTAGTTAACTCTTTCTCAACATTGTATATGTATTATGTGTTATTTAATGTTTTAAGTCTTGTTGTTTTTCATATTAGCACCTGTCGGCACTATTTTTGGTGTGGGGTTTTCCCGTAAGAAGCTGTCGGTCATCGGAATTGAAATCCCGTTGCCCGCTTCGGAAGGACGTTTTTTTTTTAAAATTTATTTTTGAAAAAGATGAAGTCAAACTGACCCCATAATTTTCATAGTTTAGATGAAAGAGCACTTTATCTCAAATCATGTATCTATCCCGAAGGATGAACGCAAGAATTGAGAGTGAGGCTCGATCAAATAAACTAAAGAAAGTTATGA
>NW_018223080.1:7829-8152 GCF_001263595.1 Phalaenopsis equestris
TGGGTGTTGGTTGAGAGCTATGGTAGAGGCTCTGTGGAAGGGGGATTTGATGGGGCTTTAGCTTCTTTCACTGTTGTGAAGGTGTAGGGCCAATTAATTTGGAATTTGGTGCTGTGTAGGTTGGGATTGGGATTTGTCCTGGTTTCGGGCAGGGATTTGAGCTCAAAATTGGCTTTCTGTGATGGAATTGAGAGGGGGAAATGGATTGAAATGAGCTAAGGGTCTCCTAGGGAAGCTCTCTGAAGAGTTTAGAAGGCCTCAGTGAAAATTGTTTTACCACACCCCTCAATGTCCGTGAGGGGTAGATTTTATAGAAATTGGCC
>NW_018223081.1:0-7654 GCF_001263595.1 Phalaenopsis equestris
TAGACCTCAACCAAAAATGAGGTCAACAAAGCTTTTACAAAAAATGGAGCTGGAGTGGAATGTATTTACATAAATCATTTGGGTAAGTGTCTTCTGTACTTCTACACCCCAGTAATGGCCTCTGATGCCACTGAGACTGAACTTGTTACTGTGTATTGGGCAATTAAACTTGCCACTAAGGCTAATTGGAATAAGCTTTGGCTGGAAGTGGATTCTGCTGTAATTATTCACCTTCTAAATCATGAGGAGGAATCTCCCTGACATCACTCTTATTGGATAAAAAAAATTAAAGATCTTAGTAGTGAGTTACAAATCTAGTTCACTTTCATCTATCGGGAAGGAAATCAGCCTGCAAACTGGTTGGCCCAACTTGGGTCAAATTCTAAAAAGACTGGGGTTGTTGTCAACCCCCCACCAGCTCTCCATTATCTGCTGCAAGGAGATATCCTGGAAGAAATTTGGAGTCAAAATGCAGTCTTTCACCATCCTGACATCAGAGGTGCCATTTTATAGAGAGATGACACCAAAGGTGCCAGAACTAGTGCCAGATGTGCCATTTTAAAAAGAAGAAGTGCCAGAATCCAGAGAATAGTGAAATAATTCAATAAATTGGTGTTAGAGGATCCATAAAAAATTAAGATGGATTCTGGCAGTTAATAACTATCTTTCAGAGGTTCTAGAAGGCCCCAAGTAATTCAAAAGCCGCATGGATTGGTTCAACGCATTAAGAAAATTTGAAAAGGCTCTTGAATGGACAAATACTTTTCTTGGGTGAAGGGATTTATCTCTTGATGTGAAGAGGTGTGCCTCTTGGGAAAAAGGAGGGAATTTTAAATTCTTTGATGAGAAGGTTGGTGCCCCAAATAAAAGAGAAGCCTAGTATGGTCTTTGTGGTGTGTGATAATAGAAGAGTGTGGTGTGTGTCTTGAGAAGTCTTAAAGAAAAGAGTTAGGTTTTTGAGAGGATTTTCTTCTAGAATTGTAAAAGGAGAGGGAAGGTGAGAGATTTCTTCTTCATTACATTCTAAGGGAGATTAAGTGTGATTGTAAAGAGAGAACATACTTAAATGGAACTTCTAGAAATTTTCTTGAAAAGGAATGTGAGATAAGTTGTGCTCTTTCCTTTTTTCATTTCATAAATGTGTTTATATATTTGAAATCCCTGTTTTGTCATATCCTTCTCATGAATTCTGAGTATTTTTGTTTATCCTTCTCTCTACAATGAGATATGGTATTTTGAAGAATTAATTCTATTATGTCATGTTTTAAATGTCAATAAATTGTGATGATTTAAAATCTGATCTTCATTTATTTTTTGATATGGCCAATTGAAATGTTAAAATTTGTTGAGAAATGTATGGTCTGAAAGGGTTATGCTTTCAACAACAAGGTAAGTGTCACATTCAATTTCATGGCTAAGAATGTGTCCAAGAGGTTGAGTTCAAATAAATAGAGAAATATATTTTGAAGGGCATAAAATTGGAGATTTTAGGGTGACAGACTAAGATCCCAATTTTTTTCTAGTTGCTTATAAACTAAAGTGAGATTATTAACCCTCAGAGGAGGGAGAAGTAGAAACTTTGGAGTGGGACCCAGTATCCTCTCAACCTAACAAAGGATTTAAGGAGCAAACTCTCGATTAGTCAATGTTCCTTATGCACTCTCAGAGGGTAAAAATTATGAGTACTCATATTTAGCACAATACAATTTTATATATTTTTTAAGTGAAGTTAATTACTTCACTAACCATAAAATCATTGTATAGGGGAAGGATTCTTTCTTAAATTTGAACACTTCATTACAAAACTTTTTTTAGTCTTAGTAATTTTAACTTTGAAGTTTAGAAAATAGCTTCGTTAACTTAGTTATTTTAGCTACATTTCATTTAGCATACATTAAATTTACTTTAGATTTTCTTTTCTTACTTAGGTTTTTGTAGTTTGAATATTGTGTTTTACATTATAACAATAAGAATTTCCAACTCCCTGTGGGATTGATACTTAGGACTTTATTAGAGCCATTTATTACTTGAACGAGACGTATACTTGCCTAATTATTAAGGTTTGGCAGCTTAAATATTTTAAAATATAGAACTATTTATACTGAAGTGATTTTTATTGTGATTGATCTACATATTTACTACTTGTGATGTCGTGTGGTTGCGGTGTCGTGAGTGTGTTGTAGTATTGAAAGATATTTACAACGCATAAACAAAAACTGACCATCAAGTTCTTGGCACCATTACTAAGAAGTAACAGTAATTTAATTTATAATTTAGAAGACTTTATTTGAATTGAAAATCTCAAAAATATGTAGTTTATCTAATGTTTTTATAATTGTGTTTATTTATTTTAATTTCTTACTGTGTTTGTGTATGCATAGTTTAAGATCTAAAGATTTAGTGTCTTAAGATTCGTAGTTAGAAAGAACTACTAGAAAAATTCAAAAATAACAAAAAAAGTTAGATAATTTGAACAAAATGTCAACAAAATTAAATAATCCAGAAATTGAAAATGAACATCATTAGAGACCTTTAAGAAATTATGCTAATCCTACAACGGATGAAATTTATTTGAGTATAAAAAACCTAATTGTAGCTGCTAATTTATTTGAGCTTAAACCTATTATTATCCAAATGGTACAAAACAATCAATTTGGGGGAACACCGACTGAAGATCCTAACTTACATATTGCTTATTTACTTGTATTGTGTGCTACATTTAAATATGATGGAGTGTCAAATGATGTCATCAAACTTAGACTTTTCCTTTTTTTATGAAGGGATAAAGCTAACATGTGTTTAGACTCGTTAGCACCTGAATCTATTAAAACTTGGGGAGACTTATCATAAAAAATTTTATCTAAATATTTCCCACCATAAAATACTGTTAAGCATAGAAATGATATCACATCTTTTTATCAGTTTAAAGGAGAATGATATTATGAAGCATGTGAGCGATTTAAAGATCTTCTTATGAGGTGTCCACACCATGTGTTACCAAATTGGTTAATAATTCAAACTTTTTATAGTGGATTGGTTGGATCTTCTAGATTTATAATTAACGCTGCTGCTAGTGGATAATTAATATCAAAACCATTCGATGAAGCATATTCATTAACTGAAAAGATGACTAATACTAATAATTTTCATTAGACCTCTGAAAGGGTAACTCCAAAAAGAGTAGCTAGTATTCATGATTTTGATGAATATCTATTTTGGCTATTCAAATTGCTACAATATCAAAGAAGATAGATTAAAATGGAATTAATTATTCTCAGAAAACTCCTATTCTTGCAGAAAATTCATTGGGATAAATGATAGATTCTCAATCTTCATATGAAACTTTAAATACAATAAACAATCGAAATAATAATACTTATTCAAAGTATTAAAATCTTGGTTGGAAAAACCACCCTAATTTCAGTTGGAGCAATAATAACTCTAATGTTAAAAATCAGCAATGGGGGAACACTCCTGCAAACCCATTGGGAAATTCCAACGATAAAGGGAACATTAATTATAAACCTTATTATCCTCTAGGTTTTAATATAAATTCACAAAGTAAGTAGAAGAAATTATCTTTGGAAGAATTAATATTGCAAATGGGAGCACAATTTTGAAATTAGTTGGAATGTATTTCTACTACACTTAGAAACAAACCTCTAGGAACTTTTCCTAGTAATGTTGGAGTAAAACCTAAAGATCATAAAAAATATCATATCAAGGTTATTCAACTGAGAAGTGGAAGAGAATTAGAAACAAAAGTTCAAAAAAAAAGATTGAAGTTGAGAAAGAAGGGGTGGAAAATGAAAAGCCTAGTGAAGTTTTCATTTTGAGTCAAAATATCCTATTAAACCAATGAAAATTTCTGTAAAAAGACCACCACCACCATTTCCTCAAAAATTGAAGCAGTATAACTGAGATAACCAATATACAAAATACTTAAAAATATTGAAGAATTTAACTATAAACATTCATTTGTTGAAGCCTTGGAACAAATGTCAAGCTATGTGAATTTTTTGAAGGATATACTTCATAAAAAATAGGAAATTTATAGATAATGAGACAGTTGCACTTAGTAAGAAGTGTAGCGCCATAATTCAGAAAAAGCCTCCTGAAAAAATGTAAAGATCCTGGTAGTTTTACTATTCCTTATGCTATTGGCGAATGATTTTTTGGATAAGCTTTATGTGATTTAGAAGCCAGTATTATGCTTATGCCTCTATCGATTATCAGAAGGTTTGGATTAAGAGAAATTTCACCGATTACTATAAATCTTTAGTTAGTTGATCATTCGATTACATATTCTAAAGTAGTTATAGAAGATATTTTGGTAAAAGTTGATAAATTTATACTTCTAGTTGATTTTATTGTGTTGGATATGGAGGAAGATAAAAAAAATTCTATCATTTTAGTGAGACCATTTCTAGCCACTGGAAGAGCTTTAATAGATGTGCAGAAAAGAGAGTTAACAATGAGAGTCAATGATCAAGAAGCTACATTTAATATCACAAAATCAATGATATACCCAGCAAATGGAAGAGATGATGTATGCTTCAGAATGGGTATTAATGATTATTCAAGTAAAGAATATTTCATAAAAAGATTTAAAAAGAAAATTGAAGAAGAATATTTGGAGTATGAAGATGAGAATATAATTAATGATAAATTTATAAAAGTCAGAAATGAAGAATTGGATTATGTTCAAGAATAATTCAAACTGTGAGATCCTACGAATAATAACAAAATTTTAATTTCTTCAGTTGTGCAACCTTCTGAACTAGAAATGAAAAAACTTCCTACAATTTAAAATATGTCTTCTTAGGAGATTTATCTTTATTACTTGTTATCAAATCCTCAGAATTAACTGTTGTACAAGAACCAAAGTGGTTGGAAACCTTAAGAAGACATAGAAAAGCCTTTGAATGGATGTTAGCTGATATCAAAGGAATTTGTCCTTCAATTTGCATGGATAGAATTTTATTAGAAGAACATCACGAACCAAAAGCTGATCCCTAAAGGTGATTAAACTCGATGATGAAAGAAGTTGTTAAGAAAGAGAATTTAGAATGGTTAGATGTTGGAATAATATATCATATTTCAGATAGTGCTTGGGTGAGTCCAATTTACTGCATTCCTTTAATATCGACAAGATAAGTCACTGGATTGCGAATCTACATTGATTATTGAAAATTAAATTCAGTCACTAGGAAAGATTATTTTCCTTTACCTTTTTTGGACCAAATGTTGGATAGACTAGCAGGGCAAAAATACTTTTACTTTTTAGATGGATGTACCAGCTATCATCAAGTACAGATTGTGCTTGAGGATCAAGTGAAGACAACATTTACTAGTCCTTATGCTAGTTTTGCTTTTCGATGAAAGCCTTTTGGTTTATGTAATGCACCTGCAACAATTCAAAGATGTATGATGCCAGTTTTCAGTGATTTAATTAAAAAAGGGATGGAAGTCTTTATGATTGATATTTCTATGTTTGGAATTTATTTTTACATATGTTTAATTCATTTTAAGAAAGTTCTAGAATGATGTGAAAAGGCAAATTTAGTATTAAACTAGAAAAAATTTCAATTCATGGTTGCAGGAGGAATTGTACTTAGGCATAAAATTTCAAAAAATGACATTGAATTAGATCCGACAAAAATTCAAGTTATAGCTAACCTACCGCCACCTACAACTGTAAGAGGAGTTAGAAGTTTCTTAGGACATGCTAGTTTTTACAGGTGGCATATAAAATATTTCTAAAAAATTACAAAGCCTTTATGCCAACTTTTGGAAAAAGAAACAAAATTTGATTTTAATCAAGAGTGCCTTAATGCATTTGACATTAAAGGAAAAATTAACCACAACTCTAATAATTGTTTCACTTGATTGGGAGAAACCATTTGAGCTAGTGTGTGATGCAAGTGATTATCCAATTGGAGCAGTTTTAGGGCAGAGATATGATAAAATTTTTAAAGTTATATAGTATGCTAGTAAAACCTTAAATGATGCTCAAATTAAATATACCACTACTGAAAGAGAGTTATTAGCAATCTTTTATGCTTTTGATAAGTTTAAGTCATATCTAATTGGAGCTAAATGTGTTGTGCATACAAACCACTCCATTATAAAATATTTGATGCAAAAGAAGGATGCAAAACAAAGATTAATTAGAGGAGAACTTCTGATGCAAGAATTTGATTTTGTGGTAGTAGATATGAAAGGATCTGATAAGTAAATAGTTGATCATTTATCTAGGTTGGAACAAGAAGAAACATGTGATCTAAAAAGAAAAAATTAATGAAAATAATCCTGATGAACAACTATATAGCGTTAAAGAATGATAAATACCATGGTATGATGATATTTTGAATTACAATGTTAGTGGTATTTTACCATATGGATTGACAAAGCCATAAGAGGGGAAATTTATTCATGCTGAAAAATTTTACTTTTAGGATGAACCATATTTATACAAAAAATGTAAGGATTAAGTTATGCAGAGATGTTTGCCTTATGGAGAAATTGAAGAAATCATTAAAAAATGTCGTGATTCTGAATTTTGTGGTGGTTTTGGAATTGATAGAACTATTCATAAAATTTTACAATCTAGATTTTATTAGCATACTCTATTTAGAGATGTATATATGAAGAGTTTATATATACTATATACTCTATTTTGGGGTCATTTCTAAGGAATATTTCAAAAAGAAATGAAATGCCCCAAAATTTTACTTAAGAAGTTGAAATTTTTTATGTTTGGGATTGGATTTTATGGGACTATTTATACCTTCATTTGGAAATATTTATATATTGATTGTAGTTGATTATGTTTCTAAATGGATTAAAATTTCTTTACCTCGATGTGATGTTTGTAGTGTTTCAAAATTTTTGCTAGGGTTTCTAGCAGGATGATGGAGTGTAGTTGCTGCTGTATGTTGGTGGTGGTAGAGTTTTTTTCTTTTTCTGTTTTTTCTTCCTTGGCACTGTTTCTTTGCGGGCTGTTGCTTCATCCCCTGTTATCTTTTGTGGCACTGTTCCATTGGTTTCTTCTTCTTTTGTCCCCTTACTGGTTCTTTGAGGCTTCATTACTATTGTACTTCCTTTGGGGAGGAAAACTCCACTGGTCTCTTTTGCTGCTTGGGTATCAGAAGTGACTGGCTTCTTTGGGAGAGAACTCTCTTAGGTTTCTCTGTTTACTTCTGGATAGTCTTTACTGTCTAGTTAAACCATAACTTGCTTGTTTTTGGAAGGGTGATGGCCTCTTCCATTGACATTCTGACTGATTCCCAATGGACAAAAGCAACTTATGCTGGAGTGGTGGGGAAATCCACTGACTCTTTACAAGATTATGAAATCCACGGACAAAAGCAACTTATGGAATTCCTGTGGGAATACATTCTAGTATTCCCATAGGAATTCCATGATACTGCTGCTGGAAAAAGAAGTATTTCTTGTATTCACCCACTTGGATCTAAAGAGGGTGAAACAGCTGTGTACTTCACTACCAAGGAAATTGATGCTTTAAGAGCAGAGGTTAAGTTCACTCTAGTTGGCAAATTTCAGCTAGGACATCCAAAAATGTAGCTAGTTAGAAGTTTTTCTGAATCTCTGAAATTTGTAGTGTCGGCACTATTTTTGGTGTGGGGTTTGC
>NW_018223082.1:0-4364 GCF_001263595.1 Phalaenopsis equestris
ACCCCATAATTCATTAAATTAGACTCAAATAACTTTAAAATTTTATGTTACTTCACTCATGGGTTATTTAAAACATCAGATAAGAAAATGTGAATTTTCTGAATTTATTTAATTTTTATAATTATTTTTAATGTAAAAATAGGGATTTTCAATGAAAATTTAAAAACTCCACCAAAGTAAAACCTCTATCCTTAAGAAAATTATTAGAGGTTCACATAGGTCAAAGGACCACTTGGACCAATTTTCATGATTTTTAGAGATTAATTTAATTATTAAAATTATTTGTTAATTTTGAGCATTATTTAAATATAAAATAACATTTAAGTGAAAAATTAAACTTTATATTGAAATGAAAATTTTAAAATTTCCTCGAGTTCATGGAACCCAAAGAAATAAATTTCATATTTTTTTATTTGTATTTTAATTATAAGAATTATTTTAGTGAAAAGTTAGGAAAAATTCATTTTTAAGCTTTTAAAATTAATATCTTGACTTAGAAAATTGGGAAAATTATTTTAATTTGTCCCAAGTGATTAGGAAGCCAAATGTAGCATTTTAATGTGTTTTTACAATTTTGTAATTTTTATGAATTTTTTTAATTATTTAAAGGCCCGAAAATAGGTCAAAAATGAAGAATTTATTTTAATTAAAATTTTATTTTTCTTAGGTTCCTCTAGTCACATGGAGCTCCGAAAAATAATTTTTGTAATTTTTTTGAATTGTATTTTAATTATTATAATTATTTTAATATCAAAAATGTCATTTCACTTAATTAATCTATTTGGGTGACTAAATTAACTTCAATTGACTTGAAATTTTTATATGGAGCTTCCCTGACATTAAATTATAGTGGAGAATGATTTTTTTGACATTTACATTTATATTTACTCCAAATTAATTTTATTTCACTTTTAGAGTTAGTGACAATTAGGATTATTTTGAATGATTTAAACCAAGTTTATATTTTTCTTAAGGGCTTCTGACCACAGTGAACCTACCAAAAAAAGTTTTGTATTTTTCTGATGAGTATTTTAATTATTATAATTTTTTATAACAAAACAGTGACCATTATCTTGAAAATTAGATATTTATGCCTAGATAACCATTATCTTGAAAATTAGATATTTATGCCTAGATATCTTCACTAACTTTGGAAAAATCATAAAAGCATCCTCATAACAGATAGAATCAAAGCCCCAAAGATCAAGTCATGGTGAATTGTCTATCAAAATGGAGAATCAAAATAAGGAAAATACTATTTAATTAATTAAAAATAATAAATGCATCAAATAAACATGAAAATGTTCCACATTATTCTCCTCTCTTCACTGAGCAATAGTGTGTTTTTATTTTATTTTTATGATTTTTATACACAAAGATATAGATTTTTGAAGTTTTGGGCATTTAAATAAATAAGTAATTATCCTAATTTTCTACTTATCCACGTCACCCTCGTACGCGTTGAAGAGACGCATGTCGCCGCAGGATTGGGCACCGCCGTCCGCGTCAGCTCCCCTTTTTCGAACCGTAGCTCCGTTCGGTGCTATCAAAACCGTCCAAGCGATACACGGAAGATTGGACAGCGCGTGGATATCATCCCCAACTAAGGCAACCCGCAAACTCTCCACTTTCAAACCCTAATATCTCACTCGATTCTCAACTAAATCAAGTGCAGTTTGTTCCTATAGATTCCTCTTGACTAGGAGAACATATCCATATGGTTAATCGACCCTTAAATCAACTCTATACACATGGAGAATCAAATGAAGCTCGGTTTAGGGTTAACATTCAATACCTTGGTCCAAGAGGGGAATCCTCGATTAGATGTTTGTGGAAGCTTCATGAGGGTCCCAAGAGCCTAGGGATTGAGTCTCAAGCCGTTGTGAATCCCCTAGATATGAATTCAACCAAGGCTGAATTAGGGGTTCGATCAAAGTCCACTTTACGGTGCTCTGGTGATGGGGCTTTTGTGGGGGATCTTCTTCTCTTGATGTGGGGATGGTGTGGATGCAATTAATTTTAATTTGGTGGAGGTTGAGAGGTGTTCTGTTTCAGTCTAGGGATTGAGCTCCAAAATTGAGGTCAAACAGTGGATTTGAGTGGCTAAGGAGGGTTGGGTTAAGTTCAAGAGGTCTCAAGGAGGCTCTGGAAGCAATTTGGCAGAGTCTCCCCAAGGAATTTCAAGCTCTCCTTCTTTAGCCATGGAGGGGGGTTTAAATAGATGGGGAAGGAGAGGCCACCCGAAGCCATTGGAAGCAATTTGGCAGAGTCTTCCCAAGGAATTTCAAGCTCTCCTTCTTTGGCCATGGAGGGGGGTTTAAATAGATGGGGAAGGAGAGGCCACCAGAAGCAATTGGTGGGTGTTTTATGTTGCTTATGTGGATGCCAATAATGTGCAAAAATCCAATTGGGATGAGTCAGCTTGGATGAGTTTAATTTTGAGTTTTGGCCTAGGTGGAGCTTTTGATTTTGGGTTTTCTGGCCATCAAGGTGGTTGGCCGGCCAGGGAGGAGTCACCATCTGACTCAGGGAGGTCAGGGTTTGGTCTTGGTGAAGTCATTTTGGGTTGGTCATGTGTAAAGATATGAGATTGAAATAGTATGGGAAAAGGGATATTTTGGGTCAAATCATGGTTTGTGGCTCGGTTCACCCCCCAAGGCTGGTTTTGGTGCTTAAGGGAATCAGGAGGCTCAGCTTAATCAGCATGGTGAAGTCCTTATCCAAGGAGATTTGGCTAAACATGGGTTAGAGTGATTCATGGGAGGGGTTAAAAGAATCTTAAGGAAATTTGAAAATGGTTTAGCCTCTTACCAACAATAGCTTGATGATGTGGCATGGCTCTCATGGCTTATCAATGGCTTGGAAGTGGCTCCATGGCTTGTCCCTGGCTTGGTCAACTTTCATTAGGAGGGATTTTTGAAATTATGAAATATTTTGGTGGGATTTGGCATCATCCTTGATTTGGAATGATTTGATTTTGGATTTAGGACTTCAGGAATGAATTTAATCAAATGGATGATGAAGGGAAATAATTGTCATGTGGGCTTTGGACTTGGGCTTTTGGAATTAAGTATAGTGGGCTTTGGGCTTTTAAAAAGAAAATTGAATTTGGGCTAATTGAATGTTGAGTTTGGTGTAGTAATATGCCATGAGGGATTTGACAAAATTTCAAGTGATTTTGAGTTGAATTGGTGGGCTAATTTGGTGGATTTAGGCATATAGTCAAAATTAGGCCTTTTTGATTTGAATGAAATTGGGCTTGAATTGTGTTTAAAATGGAATTTTAGATGCTGAATTTTGGTTTAGAATTGAAATTGGTCAAGATTAGGGTCAATTAGGCTAAGATTGGGGCTAATTTGGGGACATTTGGGCCTTTAAGGGCAAATTGAGGCTTTCGGTCAAATTGAGTTAAATTGGTCAAATCTGGTCAAGTTGATGATCAAAAGTTGGAATTGGGAATATTTGGGATTATTTTGGAATTTTTGGAAATTTTTGGAATTTTTAGGTCATGAAGGGGCATTTTGATAATTTTGTCAATTTTTTGGGATATTTTGGAAATTTGGTAATTTTGGTGAATTTTGGTCAATTTAGGTATTGATGAGTGGTTTGAAATGATTTTTGGACAAATTTGGGTATTTTGGATAATTTTGTGATTTTTGGCTAAAATTAGGATTGTAGGGGTATTTTGGTAATTTGGTGGTTTTGGGCCAGTTTTCGGCCAAAATGGGCCAATGAGCCATGAAATCATGGAAAACTGACCAAAAGAAAATATGTTAAGATTTTCATACCTATTTTATATTATTTTTGTTGATATTGCACTTTAAAGAAAGATACTTTTGATGTTTTGTTGCAGGTATGATGAATTATGGTCATTGGAGCAAAAAGATGTAAAAAGGAGTGAATTTGGAGCGAAAATGACAAAAATGTGAAGAATTGAACTAGCGTACCGACGACAAGCCCAACGGCGCCGACGACGAGATTTTCTTGAGACTCCAGACAAATAGTTTAGAAGGCCCGCCGACGGCGCCCTCGAGGCCGTCGACGGTGAGATCGACGGCTATTTCTAAAGGTGCATTGAATGTGGACGATTTTTGGAGGGATGCTTAAGCAACTCTTGAGAAAACTCTTCCACATCCTTTAAAGAAGATTTTGGCCAAAAATTGAGAGAGATTTCGAGGAGTTAGAAGGTTAGAACATCGTCCAAGAGCCCCAGTTGTGTGTAGAGAGTTTACTTTAGGGTTAGATTGTGAGGAATTCTTCGAGAGATTGTAAGAGTGGAGGGAAAGTGAGAGATTTCTTCCTCCTTACCGCTTTGAAGAAGAATTTTGTGTGTTGTAAAGAAAGGAAGAGATTCAAAGGAACTT
>NW_018223082.1:4422-8126 GCF_001263595.1 Phalaenopsis equestris
TGACTTTGCTTTTATATATGAATTCCGAGAGTTGTTGTGTCTTCCCCATGAGTTCTGAGTATTTTTTTCTGTCTTTCTCCTTGTCTTGAGATTTGTGAAATGGTGATTTGAATTGGTTGAGCCTTGAAAATGTTAAAGAAGTTGTGATGGTCTTTTCACTTCGATCTTAATTTACTTTCAATCTAACCAATTGATTTTTTAAATATGTTGAGTTTTACAACTAAAGTGAACATTACATCCAAGATTCAGGGAGGTCAAAGCCCTTGGAAGTTGGGTGTGAATAAATAGAGAAATAAAATTATCGGGCGTAGAATTGGAGATTATAGAGTGACAGACTAAAATCCCCAATTCGATTCTATTGTTTGGGTGCTGAATGGGCGCTGAAGTGTAGATGTTAGCCCTCGGGCGAGTGGAACGTGAGAGCTTCTAAGTGAGAGCCAGTATCCTCCCAGCCTAGCCGCAGATTCAGTAAACAAGCATAGGATTAGTCAATGTTCTTTATGCCTGGATCAAAGGGTAAACAATAGATATGCTCCTATTTGGCACAATACAACTTGAACTGATTCACTTTATCCATTCACTACAATTTTCACTATAATTTCTGGACAAGGAGAATGATGCTTTCTTATATATTGAATTTCACATTATATACTTTATTAGTATAATTAGTTACTTAAAAGTTATTAAAATTATATATTTATTTTAATTGCCTATTAGTGACAAATAAACAATTTGAATTATATTGTTGTGATTAAGTATTGATTTTCTAAAATCTTTGTTTGTAGCTTCTAATATTACTCTATGTGGGATTGATATCTAGGACTCCATTAGAGCCCTATATTACTTGAGCGATACGTATACTTGCTTTGATAAGTGTGACTTTACCATTATTGAATATTTTACATATACATCTTTATCAAATCTATAACTGTTATTAAGTTTTTGGTGTCGTTGCTGAGAAATTAAATCTTCTAGCAGCAGTATTAAATACTTATATTCTTAAGCATATATAAAGTTGCTGTCACAAACCAAGAGGAGCCATGTGATGACTCATTTTGGATGCTTAATATTCTGGTCCTAACCCTCTTAGTCAAAGATTAGGGGTATAGGCTCATCCATATGAGCTTTCCAAAAGGAGTCAGGAGGCCAACCTAAGGGGTTCTAAGGTTCATGGTAAGTGAAAAAGTGTAGTGTGTGCAAGTTAGCCCCACCAAAAACTAGATCAACCAGGGTTAGTCCTAAGGTATGAGCATCCTATGGGGGACTCCCCTTGAGCTCCTTTATATTGAACCCACCTACTAAGTTCTAGAGGTTAGTACCAACATGTGGAACTTCAAGTTGAATAAAGAAGGCTTTAGAATTTCTATTGGTGAGGGTTTCTTTTCTAGTTTTCTAGGAATAGTCAACAGAAAAATCCTATGGCTAAACTCTAGGCTACTAAAGAGGAAAAATTAGACCTTAATAAAAAATGAGGTCACCAATGGACCCCAAATAAGTGTGGTGTGTTGGGCAAGCACACTGCGCGTATTAGCGTTGACCGGCGAGATCAACAAAACCAACACAGATTTCTAAGTCAACATACCTAGAATGAAGAATAGACTTGAATGAGAATTATTTCCACTAGGGAGTAAAAAATGCTCTCGTTGGGGAAAAGAAAAGGAAGTTTCGGGGATAATCGTTGGGGGAAAAGAAAAGGAAGTCCCGGTGAGGATTGAATGTGTCAAAAGAGTTTTGGGTCTCAATTTGAAATTGTAGTATGGTGAAATTATGCACGAGAAAATCGGATTGAGCAGAAAACACAAGCGCAGAGAAGGGAATAGAATGTCTGTGCTTACCTTGATGAGTATATATGTGTGGGAATAGGGCATCTGTGCCCACCCTAAGGAGTATATATGGGAATAGGACGTTTATGCCTATCCCAAAGAGTATATATGGGAATAGAATGTCTATGCCTATCCTAAAGAAAAGCACATATGGGAATAGGGCGTCTGGGCCTACCCCAAAGAGAATATATGGGAATAGAACATCTATGCCTATCCTGAAAAGAAAGCACATATGGGAATAGGACGTCTGGGCCTACACCTAAAACTGTACATGGGAATAGGACGTCTATGCCTACCCCAAAAAATGTACATGGGAATAGGACGTCTGGGCCTACCCTGAAGAGTATATACATGAATAGAACGTCTATGCCTATTCCAAAGAAAGCACATATGGGAATAGGACGCCTGGGCCTACACCGAAAAGTGTACATGGGAATAGGACGTCTGGGCCTACCCCAAAAAGGGCATATGAGAATAGGACATCTGGGCCTACCTCGAAAAGTATATATGGGAATGGAACGTCTATGCCTATCCCGAAAAAAGCACATATGGGAAGAGGACATCTGGGCCTACACCGAAAAGTGTACATGAGAATAGGACATCTGGGCCTACCCTGAAAAGTGTACATGAGAATAGGACATTTGTGCCTACCTCGAAGAGTATATATGGGAATAGAATGTCTATGTCTATCCCAAAAAAAAGTACATATGGGAATGGAATGTTTGTGTCCATCCCAAAGAAAATATATGGGAATTTAACGTCTATGTTTATCCCAAAGAGTACATATGGGAAATGGAATGTCTGTGTCCATCCCAAAAAGTGTATATGGGAATAGAACGTCTTTGTCTATCCCCAAAAATACATTTGGAGTACATATGGGAATGGAACGTTTGTGTCCACCCCCAAAAAGTGACGTCAACATAGTGTATAAAGCCAATTTCATTAAATTTCAGAGAGATTATTTAAATGTTTCATTTTTCCAATTTCATTAATTAGGGCTCACATTCGTGTTAAACAATCACACAAATTGCCTGGAAGGTATGAGAATTTTGGTCGTGACAAATGACAATCTCAGAATCCTAAGACGAGTTAGAGTTTATATTGCACAACATGATTATAAAAAGGCCTAAAGATGAGTTGAGGATTTATGTTGCGTAAGCAAAAAATCTCAAAATCCTATGTCTTGTGGGTTTGTTATTTAATTCTAAGGAAGAAATTGTTTAACTGGTGAAGACATGTTTTGCTATTCGAGATGGTCATTCTCCCCACAATGCTAGCTTCAAGCTTCTTATCATGACGAGTTTAAGTTTTCTAGGGTGTCAGGTTATGATGTCAAATCAAATGTCCCTATGATTATGGTTCTTTAAATATTATGGGGCATATTAAAGTTGATTAGAGCGACATCGGTTAGGATCCTACGGTTCCCTCACTATTTTCTATCGGATTCACTTAGTCCAAATGAATTTACTAAATTCAGCTTAATGAGCTCCATACTTTCATTTAGACCATGAGAAATCTTGTTAGCAATCGTAGGTTACCTCTTCCAAAGAATTCCTGCTCATCCGATAGAGACGTCTTAATTTTGTTACAATTTTTGTTTTGTGATGTTTGTGATTAAATTTTGAGTTGTTTTATATTTTGAATGTTATGGCGGTGAATTTTTATCTTGGTTAATTTTAATTTTGGTTTTCAGTTTTGTGGTTATTCTAGCGGTTTTGGTTTTCGTGCAGGGTTACATCGTTGTTTTACAGGCAAGTTTATAAGCATAAAGGTATAGTATAAAAAGTATGAGAAAATAAAACATTATAAACTGTAAAAGCGTACCTGACGAGTCTTCTCGTTTCTTCACCTGAAAATTCAGTACTTGCAAAGCACATACAT
>NW_018223083.1:0-1247 GCF_001263595.1 Phalaenopsis equestris
ACTTTTATATACATACACACACATACATAATCACAGAGAGAGAGAGAGAGAGAGAAATATAAGCAATGGTGTGAAAAGGAGGCAGGTGTTCCTTTGAGGAAAGGTTTCCGGTACTTTTTTCTCAAATATGTTTTTTTTTTTTTTTTTTTGACTTACTTCCAAATCCCGTATGATCCCTATTGAGCCTTTGAATTTCATATTATGGGTCTCAATCACACAAAATATAAGCAATGAGGTGAAAAGGAGGCAAGTGTACCTTCAAAGTGAGGTTTCCGATACTTATTTCTTACATATGTTTTTGTGATTTTCTTTCTTACTTCCAAATCTCGTATAGTTCCTTTTGAGCCTTTGAAATCTATATTCTGTGTCCCATTGTCGGAATTCTGGATAAGTGAAATAGGATAAGGTAACTAGGTTGAATTAAACACAATTTAAATTTACATAGGAATAACACAACGCCAAAAATAGAACATTCCCAACAGAAACATGATGGGACAAATAATCTCACCTTTCTTTCAATTTGAGAAATAGGAAAAGGTTCACTTCTAGTTGTTCTCTCAAAATTTTGAGAGACTAATGGAATAGTTCCAGTTTGAGCAGCTTCCATTGATATTGGTATAACCAAATTGGTTCTCTTATTCGCAGCAACATCAACCTTTGGTTCCAAATCATTCTCCTTTGGTAAATATAAACCAGCAACAGTATCTTTAAGCTCAATTTTGCGTGACAATGACGTCCTTCTTTTGACATAATGGAATTTGCAACTAGGTATCAAACCTGAAAAAATTAGTAACTTCATTGTATTAAAAAAATATATTATAAAATAAAACTAACAAAATTTCAACAAAATAGTAAATAATAAAGAAGAAAGTAAAACTACTAACATATAAAAATATAAATAACTAGGATACTGTGTTATATGAATATTTTAACAACCAGGATATGGTTTAGAAGTGGCATCAATATAAGCAAAATCTATGAAGAAGTGAACATTTCTCAGAATGTTACAACCTGAATGAATTTTCAAGGCCTAATAGCAAATAAGATGGAGGAATAAGAAATTTGAACCAAGAGATAGTACAAAAGGATTAAAATTTTGAAATATTATGGGACGACTACATAATTAAGTTGTTAACAAAAATATTGTAAGCATTTTCTCATTTTGCAGTTGGAATTATCCTTAGTTTCTCTAATTATAAATAATTGGGCATAAACTTCATTAAATTAACCTTCTCAAAACTTTCGCA
>NW_018223084.1:0-381 GCF_001263595.1 Phalaenopsis equestris
GTGCAATTTTTGCCTTGGGCACCGACGGCACCATCGATGCTGCCGACGGTGGGTTTTTCTCGAGAGTCAGGTAATTAAATACTAAAGGCTCACCGATGGTGCCCTCGACCCCATCGATAGCGACCCATCGATGGCGAGACCGGCGAGATGGCGGTTTCTGGAGTTTGAATGGCAGTTTTTGGCGGGAGTTACCTCTTTAAACTCCCAAATTCAATTCCTAAAGTCATATTTCCCCCAAAAATGAAGTGAAACTCCACCAATTTCATTCCTATGGCGTCCAATTCCCCTGATAATCCCAAAATGCAAGTGTTCAATAGGCAAAAGTTTATTAGTGCGAAAACACAGTGAATCTTCAACAAGTTACTAATGAAGAAAAGATTG
>NW_018223085.1:0-867 GCF_001263595.1 Phalaenopsis equestris
AATTGATACCTACATTTCAATTCTCACTTCTTTGATTTAATACTTACATTTCAATTCTCATATCTTTGATTACATTTCAATTCTCATATCTTTGAATTGATACCTACATTTCAATTCTTTCATCTTCGAATTGATATTTACATTTCAAGATCGATACTTAAATTTTAACTCTCTCCTTAAAACTGATACCTAAATTTCTCGTTTCCGAATCAGTCCTACATTTCTGATTCTTTACGTTTGAGGTTGGTCCTTACATTCTGACGCTCTCTCTTCAGAATTGACTTACATTTCAATTATCATTTCTGAATCAGTCCTAAATTTCTGATTCTTTACATTTAAAGTCGGTCCTTACACTCTCCTCTCTCCCTCCTACTCAGCCCCCCTTCCTCTATTTCTCTCTCACACTCTTTTTTACCTTACTCTCTTTCTCTCTCTCACTCCCTCTCTCTTTCTCCCTTTCTCCTCCCTATCTTCTCTCTCTCCCTCTCTCTCTATCTGACTCTCTCTCCCTCCCTAAGGTCGGCCCTTACACTTCGACTCTCACTCTCTCTCTCACTCTCTCTCTTTTCGAGTTGATATTTGAATTTCAAGTCCCACCTTTGGGTCAACACTTACATGTTGACTCCCATCCTTTGAAACTTTTTGAAATTTCATAACTCAAAATCCACTCTCCAATCCCCAGCGAGAGTCCCCCCTGCTCGACTTGATTAAACACACACCTGCTAATTCCCGGCAGAAACAAATCACACACACGACCCTACGCATACTTCCGGGTCTGTTGACTTAGAAGTTTGCTGGTTTTTGTGACCTCATCGGTCAATACCAATATGCGCGGCGTGCTTGCCCAGTACACCACACCTATTGGGG
>NW_018223086.1:0-4744 GCF_001263595.1 Phalaenopsis equestris
CAGGGAGGTCAAAGCCCATGGAAGTTGGGTGCAAACACATAGGGAAAAAAAATTATCGGGTATAGAATTGGAGATTTTAGAGTGACAGGCTAAAATCCCCAATTCGGTCTTATCGTTTGGGTGATGAAGTGTAGATGTTAGCCCTCAGGCAAGGGGAACGTGGAAGCTCTGAAGTGAGAGCCGATATCCTTCTAGCCTAGCCGCAGATTCAGTAACCAAACATAGGATTAGTTAATGTTCTTTATGCCTAGACCAAAGGGTAAAGAATATGTATGCTCCTATTTGGCATAATACAATTTGAACTAATTCACTTTAATTTCTTGACAACGTAGATTCAGTAGACAAGCGTAGGATTAGTCAATGTTCTTTATGCCTGGACCAAAGGGTAAAGAATAGGTATGCTCCTATTTGACACAATATAATTTGAACTAATTCACTTTATCCATTCACTATAATTTCTTAACAAGGAGAATGATGCTTTCTTATATACTGAATATCACATTTGAACCTTCATTAGTATATTTAGTTATTTAATAGTTATTAAAATTACATATTTATTTTAATTGTCTATTAGTGACAAATATGCAAATTGATTTTCGTTGTTGCGATAAAAATATTGCTTTTCTAAAATCTTAGTTCGTTGTTCTAAAATTACTCTCTGTGGGATCGATATCTAAGACTTCATTAGAGCCATATTTACTTGAGCGATACGCATACTTGCGATGATAAGTGTGACTTTACAATTATTGAATATTTATTACATCCATATTTATCAAATCTATAACTGTTATTAAGTTTTGATACAGTTGCTGAGGAATTAATTTTGTTAGTAGCAGTATTAAATACTTATATTTTTAAGCATATATAAAGTCGCGGGCAGGGTTTTTAAGGAAATCCTATATTACTTGACATGATACGTATACTTGTGTAGTTCCCTAATGTGAATTTATCATATAATTCATAAATCATTATATTTGTCACATGGGTCGCTAGATATAATTTGAGACATATTTTCTAGCAAACTTTCGGAGATTAAAAAAACACATAATTGCAAGTCGGGTCAATGACACCATTTAGATCCCTTTGATCTTTAGGAAATGGCCAATGTAGTGATCCCAACAATGTTATATATACCCAAAAACTTATCTTGAGAACTGTGACGCTAGTTAGAACACACTCTCGTTAAATTTTGTGCTAGACTAGTAATTAGGATGCTAGGTAGTTTTTTTGTCGCCTCTGTCTATTGTTCTTTGTTGATTTTCTTGTGTTAAACAAGCACCATTTTTTGTGTTTTCTGTTGTTGTTGCATGTTTGATATGCATAGTAGTATATTAAGGTGTTCTTCTACAGGGAGTCGTCCATATATATATGCATACACACGGGCATCATTAAGGGGGAGCATGTGACGATTTCTACTAACATTTTATTTACAGGTGTCAATTAGCCCCCCCAATAAAATAGAAATGCTCATTTTACATTACATGTTTGTTGGATTTCTCGCTAACAATGTTTCCATGCAGTTTGAGTCATTTTTTTTCTTTGTACTTTTAGAGTCCTAGTAGAGTCTGTATTAGAAATAATATCTGAGGCTCTAGATGGGCGGAACCATGTAACGGGGACCAGAAATTATTTGCTTGTGTCCCGTACCTTAATTCTAAATTTTATTTATGTATAGAATTAGAACCAGCCATGTATATTTGGAGTCCGATTGCCTTTTTCCTTTCTCATATATGTCACAAAATTAGGGGCATCAACATTTTATTTTTTTTTTATTTGGCTTGTTTTCACACGTTTCTCGCATGTTTGCATGCATGGATTATTTTTCTTATTTCTTTCAGTTTGATCTGGGATGCTACAAAAAGTTCAATTTGGGCTCTTTAGGACTTTAAGATTTTAAAATTTTCAACAAAAAGCCTAATCATAAAAGATTGAGATAATCTAAAATTTAGAATAAAAATTTTCAGGATTTTTTAAAACCTACTTTTACTTTTCTGCATGGCCTTCGACTAGATTTTAAATAGGTTGCATTACATAGTCATATCCTAAGTCATACTAATAAGGTCACCACAATATCTAAGGACTGCTTTAGATAACTACATTTTTTACATTTTTTGAAGAGAAGCTTTTGTGCTTCTCCAACATGACTGACCCAACATAGATGTCTACTTAGTTGGTTGTATAGTGCACTTAGGTCTTTAGAAGGCTTCCCGACATAGACGAGATGTGAGTCTTTATATTGGTAGTGTTTCCAGCTTTGGTGTTGAACCTTCTTTTCTCCTCTTTTAAGTGACATCCTTACCACTTTAACTAGTATAAGTGCTAGTATAAGCCCCACTTTTTGGAGCTACAACAAATAATCATAAGATAGAGTTTCGTTCCATTGACCATAAGGCTACTGAGGTTCTCGCGGACGACACAATTTATGGATTGCTGATCGGGGGTCTCTAGACATGTTGGGTAGAGTAAATTTATGATCATGTAGACTTAGGGTCCTTGTAGCTTGTGATGACGGGTTTGTGGTACCCTGACCAAGCTGCCCCTACCTACTAGGGATTATTCCTCCCTCCTTTAAATACTCCTATTGAACCCTGTCGCTCCTTTTTCTTTCATTGATATCATATTGATGGCTCGATTACTAATGAACTATTGCTCTTTTGAGATACAACTGTTTGTCCTTAGTCTTTATGACCTAGATGTGTTTTGGTGTATTGAGATTCCCCATCACGATGATTTGGTTATTTTGTAGGCTTTGTGTGTTGAGATTGTTACCCATGTGAGACCGTGAGAGACTCACTCTCCAACCCGTGACATAGCGGGAGCTTTGAAAGCATCAGTATATTCTCATGTGAAATAATTGTCCTTTGATAGCCCTATGCTAGTCTTCACTACTAATGTATGCGAAACTTCTTCAGATCAAGAATATTCTTGGGCAATCCCCAATATGAAATTAACAAAGTGGAATATGTCCCCTTGAGAGCAATCTAGATGCCAGAACACGCAAGCACACCTAAATCTCTTGTTGTGGGTAGTATACGTATGTATTGATTCATGAATATTAGTTCAAGGTGCTTTCATTCGATCTTGTTTGGGAGGATATACTTGATATATCCTTGCAAGGTTTATCACACGTATAGTCTCCACATCCTTTCTCTTATTTGTCGTTTTTGTCGCATGTCTGTCTTTTATGATTCATCTCTTCTCTTAATCATTTATATGATCCAGAAGAGAACTTATTCAAAAAAGAGAATTATATGACGATAGAAAAATTATGGAATCCTTTAAAAATAAAAATAAAAAAGAAAAAGGAATGAAAATATCCTCATTAAACTTCTACATTCATTGAATGATGCAATTTTCATATGCATTAAGCTTATAAGCTAGAAATTCTTATAAGGGCTGACTTTTCAAATGTAGTAAGAAATAACAAAAGCTTTAGAGTGTTGTTTATGTTCAACAATGATTTAGTCAACTCAAAGTATGCAAAATGGGTGAACAAATTAGTTTAACCTTGATAATGGTTCAAATATAAGAACTTGAATATGCCTGGCAGCCTAGTTTTGGTGATCTCTAAGGAGAAGGCATTTGTTGGCTGCATTCTCATCCTTTCTGCTCATCCTTTTATGTAACAAGGTTTTGGGGTTGACTCTTATTCATCTTATTATAAGTAATAAGTTTTGTTTAGAGACAGTAGTACTTTGTCCCTCGGTTCCTCTTCTATGGCCGCATTAGTTCACTCCTCAGGTAATAAAACTACAAGAAAATTATTGGTACAAAAGTTCACTCTTTTTATTAATTTGGGAAGATAGGATTATAAAAGTTAAGAATCATAGATGTCTAATAATAGTTTGGCTAACAAAGGTCATTGTTGGACTACTATAATATCAGTTGGTGGCTACAATAAATTGTACTTGACTACAAAAGCTACAACAGACATAAAAAGATGTAAAAGTTATAGTTGGTTCCTTCCACAACTGTAGTTAGCTAAAACAATAGCTGGTGGTCATTCACCTACACTTCTCTCCACAAGTAAAGCTTTAGTTTTCATCTCGTTCTCATCTTCTCCTCCTTTTTTAAGTGAATAATAAGAGAACTTTATTTCAATTTATCGTGAATTTTAAAACATTTTATCGATTGATCTACATTGATATCTTTAATCATATATCATTTTTTCATTGTTTAAGTTTCTTAACAACCTTAGAATTGAATGAACTAGGGTCGTTGGATTCATTTTATCTAACTGCTCGACTTGATTATAAGCATGCAAAATTTGAAATCATTTGACCATCAAATTAATGTTCCAAAGCTTACAAATATACTTCAAGTTCTTAATCTATGTTTATTTGGACTCGAATTGAATCACTTAGTGTCATTTGGCTTGTATCTAAGAATTTGAAATTATTGACATTTTCATTTTAAAAATAAATTTGTTGAAATTAGAGTTTAGAATATTCTAAAGTTGAAGTTGAAATTTTTTTAATCCAAAATGCATTAAGATTCATTCTTGATCATATAAACTTATTGATGACATCAATCATAACAAAATACTATTACAAATTATAAAAATTTTAGATACACTAGTGCAAGAGATGAATACTATACTCAAGAAATACATTACATAATTACTGATTTTTAATTCTGTATTGGATGATCGAGTTGAATATTGATAATTCAAAATTGATAATGTTTGTCAACTTATAAAAAAGTTTTATTAGGAAAGCTTCATTGATAGAAAGGAAGCTATATT
>NW_018223087.1:0-378 GCF_001263595.1 Phalaenopsis equestris
CCAAACCTACTAGCCCCACTGCTGCTAAGGGGAAAACAGTGATGATTTTTGAGGATTTGATAGAGGGATTAACTGTCCCACCACCCGTGTTTGAAATAAGATCAAGTTCAAGGTCTGTACCGCTGACCCAAACTCACCGTGTCCATGAAGTGATGGTAATGCGACAGCGATCCTTCAGATGAGTTCAGAGGGCCATTAAAGCCCCAAACAGAAAAGTTTAGAGGGCCACTAAAGCCCAGAATCCCAAGGAGACACCCATTGAGGAGGAGCTTCATCAAGTTGAAGAAGTGTTACCGAATGTTTATCCACTTCTGCGAGGAAGTAGATTCCATCCTTTGACAGATACCAAGGGATATGAGAGTATCTGAAGGATCGCTG
>NW_018223087.1:445-3260 GCF_001263595.1 Phalaenopsis equestris
AGTGGGAGATGCAATTTCTCCTCGCATGAAGAAGGAAATTTTTAATGGCGTCAAATCTGCCAGACAGTCCCACAAGACAACTGGAGTGCCACCGACTGGCATCCCCGTTTAGTTTCGTTTAGGGAACAAAGTTGATACCACAGTGATTACTACTGATTATACTAACACCAAGACCGCAGGCCATCGACCTATTAAGTCAAGACAGGGTCCAAAAATCTTACCCGTCGCCCATCATGGAGACATTCCTACAATCCCAAAGACAAAGACAAGACGATTAACAAAGACAAGATGATTACCTGACACCGTAGCCGGTCTACACCACGAGGAGCATACTTTCCCTCGACATATTGATGTTTCTACTAAGACACTCTATCCTGAGACATCATCGTAAGAAAGGAAAAGGTATGGGTACCCAAGGTCACTGCACAGCCAAAGCGGGGGAAAAGCAAGTGTATGAGCCCGCAGGACAAGAAGTGAAACCAGTGTCTGTAATATCTGGCATCACAACAATAAACAGCGAGATGGAGGAACAACTAGAGGATGTCCATCAGGGTCCTTCAGATCTTAAAGCGAACAAGGAATCGATAATTAACAAGAAAGTTAAGAAACTCGTGATCGAGATTTCTGAGTTAGCTCAAGAACACTGAGTTTCCATCGATATCGATAATGAAAATTTTGATTACAATGATTACTTTGAGGAGGATTTCATGGATGTCCATGTGATCGAAACTAGAGTTCACACAGAAGAGAATGCCGTAGATGAGCTGCGTAGGGTTATCCTTCTCAGGAATGAGCAAGTTGTTCTACTGGAGAAAAAAATAGAAGAGATGACTGCAGCTATGACCGTCATGGCCACCATTCAGGGGCAATCACAAGCACCAAGATTGGCTTCTCCAGAGATTAACCAGCCAGAAATCATACACATCGTAGATGAAAGAAGGGAGGCTACTTCGACAGACAAAGAAGAACAATCGAAGAAGGATTCTCCATTAAGTGCCATGCTAGAAAAAGAGTTCAAGCAAATGGTTGAACAAGTACGGGATGCTTTATCCCAATCCAGGGGCGGTGCATCAATTTTCAAGGGTAGACCTTACCCAAAGGAGTTCGATGCCGTACCTTTCCCCAAGGGTTTTGTGGCCCCAAAATTCAAGATATTTGATGGGACTGGAAATGCCAGACAACACATAGCACATTTCTGAGGCAGTTGTGACAACACGAGGAATAATGAAGCTCTACTCTGCCAGCAGTTCGTCAGCAGGAGGAATTGCTTTTGAGTGGTACGCTCACTTACCCAACGGGTCGGTTAAAACATTTTCTGAATTAGAACAGTTATTTGTGAAAAGATTCGTCGGGGCACAACAACATGTGTCTATTGGAAAGCTCATGATGGAAAAACAAAAGCCTAGTGAAACCTTGGTAGACTTTATTTTGAGGTGGAGAAACCTTAACATGAAATGTGAACCTCAGCTATAAGAACATCATGCGATTGAAGTTCTACTCACAAGCATTCATGGGCCAGTTGCTTTCATGCTTAAGGGACTCACCATCAAGTCCTTCGAGAAGCTACTCAGTAAAGCTAACAGCCTTCAAGAAGAAATAAAGCACATGGAGCCACATGAAAAGGTTGAGGTGATCAGAGTGTTCAAAAAGAAATCAGGAGTAGTAGAAAACATCGACAAAGGAAAGCAGTCGATAAAGTTATATGCAGATAAGCATCGTCAGTCTTCACCACAGTACTCTCAGAAATAAAATAGTCAATCCAACCTGTGGCCACCTCAAGAGGGATCACCTCGACTAGAAAATAAAAGAATATCCCTGTCGGAGTGATAAAAAATTGTGTATTCATTCAAGGATGAAGCTATACCTAAAATATTCAGGAGTCTGATGAAGAAGCCAAAATTCAAACTACTATATCCAAAGAAGCCCGAAGAGGTGGGTAAGAAGAATGAACCAAATTATTTTCCATACCACCGGTTGCTTGGGCACACTATAGAAAAATGCTTCGTATTTAAAGACTGGTAAAGATTAGCTCGAGAGAAACCTTAAGGAAGAGAACATAATAATCCTAAAAGGATATTTAAAAGAACCTGAAAAAGGTTCCATAAACATGATTTCAAATGAGCAAAACTCCCCAATTGATCCGTATGTCGGAATAGATGGATGGAGTACAACTTGGGATGAACTCAAGAGGCTCCTTAATCAAATTCAGGTTTCATCAAAACAAGCTTCAACAAATACTGAAGAAGGATGGAATGAGGTCTGGAGCAGATCATCCCAAAAAGCACTGAACAAGATCCAGTCTGCATCAAAATAAGCCTTCATTCAAAGTCCGCAACATACCAAGTCCGAGATGAAGGTTTTGTCAGGAGATCCATCATCGTCAAGGACAAAGAAGAAGAAGAAAAAGATCACTACAAAGATTGATAGCACAGGGGTAGGATAGGGGCTACCTTTATTAGATTGGTTGTCTCAGATTCGGGGAAGAAAATCCTCGAACCCTTGACTTTGTATGATTATCTTTTTGTCCCTCTGAAATCTTATGAATATAATGATTGTGATTTTGGTAACGTTTTAATTATTTCTAGTGATAACGTAACTGATTATGACCTATCTAGCTTCAATCTCAATCCCCAAAATGATCCTCAAATCGTACTCGAGTACGATGAACTCGTTGTCAAGTCCAAAGAAGACATCAATAATACCGCTTACGGCAGCACCGATAACGAGGAGCCAATTCTCGCGCATCATGGTACACCGCTTGCCATCAACATAGATGTTTTCGATGAAGAGGAAAAGACACCAAAAGATTCAACAA
>NW_018223088.1:0-3446 GCF_001263595.1 Phalaenopsis equestris
TGTTTGAGAGAGTAAATTGAAGAGATAGAGAGTGAAAAAGGGAGAGTGATCGGGAGAGAAATAGAGCATGATAAAGTGTTTGAGAGAGTAAATTGAAGAGGGAGGGAGTGAGAAAGGGAGAGTGATCGAGAGAGAAGTAGATAAAAGTGAGAGTAATGGAAGATAGATGAAGAAAAAGGGAGGAAGACAGCAAATAAGAGAGGGAGATAGAGACAGTGAGAGAGAGGCAAGAGAATAAAGCAAGAGAGTAAGAGAAAGAAGAGTTAGTAAATTTGGAGGCCAGGAGACCAAGAGAAAAAGGAGGATAGTTAGAGAAGAGTGAGATGGAGAAGATAGAGTGAGATAACAATAATGAAAGATAATGAGATATAAAGTGTGAAAGGGACCTAGAGAGTGTTAAAAGTATACAAAGAAAGGGTGCACTAAAAAGCTAGAGAGAGTGAGAATAAGAGCAATGTAAAGAGAGTGAGAAAGGGAGGTACGGAGAAAGTGAAAGAGGGAGGGAGGGGGAGAGAGGGAAAAGAAAGAGATACGATGAGATATGATGGGAGAGCAATAAAGAGAGTGAGGGAGAGGGAGAAAAAGATTGAGCAAAAAAGAGGAGATAACAACATAAGAGAGAGCAATAGAGAGAGTCAGAAATACAAAACTGAGAGAGATAGCGAGAGGGGACAGTTAGACAATAATGAGTGGGAGATAATGAACATAGAGGTAGCATGTTTACTCTCTCCCTCACTCTCATTCTCTCTCCATATCTCGAGTGAGATAGACGAAGTGAGAGGGGGAATGAGAGAGAAATAATGGGATAAAAAGAGAGGAAGCAAGACAGAGGGATCAGGAGAGATAGTATAGTGAGTGACATTAGCGAGTGAGAGAAAGAGAGGAAGAGTAAGAGAGATATAAGGCGAGACAAAGAGAAAAAAAAATAGAGAGAGGTTTAAAGGGAGGAAAGAGAGCAAGCAAGAGGGTGGGAGTGAAAGAAATAGAAAGGATTGTGAGTAGGAGACAGAAAGAGATAGAGCGAGTGAGAGGAAAGAAAGGGAGAACATATTTTCTTACTCTCTTCCTCCGACTCTATCTCTTTCTCTCTCACACTCTCTTTATTTCTATCTCTCATATCTGCTTTCTCTATCTCTCTCTAACTTTCTATCGCTCTCCCTCCCTCTCTTTTGTTTTCTCTTCCTTGCCTTCCTCTCTCTCTCTCTCTCTCTCTCCCTCAACATTTCTCTATGACTCACTCCCTCCATTCCTACCTTAATTCTTTCTCTATCAATCTCTTGGACCCTATGTCATTCTTTCTCCATCCCGCTCTTTCTTTCTCTTCATTTTATTTTCTTTTCTCTCGTTGTTTCTCTCCCATTATCACTCCTTGTCTCTTCAATTTAAGTTCACTCTTACTACCTCACTCTCCTACTCTCTTTTTATCATTTTATGTTAAATTTCCCTCTCTTACTCTCCGTCCTCTATTCCGTTGCTCTCTCCTATTTCTCTTTCTCCTTTCACTCTTTATATCCATTTATCCATTTATCCAACACTCTGTCTTTCTCTCTCTCTCCCTCTTCACATTCTCTTCCCTCACTTTCTTCTATCTCTATTTATCTATCTCTTTCTCTCCCTTAGCTTGCTCTCTCTACAAAATCTCTAACATCTTCCTTATATCTCTCTCTTTCATAATCTCTCCATTTTTGCTCTCTCACTCACTCTTTGTCCTATCTTGCTTTCTTTTTTCTCTTGCACTTTTTATCTCTCTTGTTCTTTCTTTTGTTGCTCTCTATCATCGCTCTTTGGTCTCTCTCCTGCTATTCCACACAGTTTTCTATCACTCTCTCTATTTCTCTCTCTTTCCCTCCTTCTCCGTTCTCTCACTATCTTTATGGTAGATATCTCTCCCTCCCTCCCTCCCTTTACATCTCTCTCTCTCTAACTTCCTTCTTTATCTCCTCACTCACTCACAGTACACAAACACACACTCTCTCTCATTATAACTCCCACTCTCGTTGTACCTTTTTTCTATCCATCCCTTTTTCTATCCATCTTCCTTTCTC
The DNA here is from genome assembly GCF_001263595.1 of Phalaenopsis equestris. NCBI lineage: Eukaryota > Viridiplantae > Streptophyta > Magnoliopsida > Asparagales > Orchidaceae > Phalaenopsis > Phalaenopsis equestris. The sequence goes on from NW_018223088.1 coordinate 2,046, forward strand.
ATTCTCTCTCTCTTGCCCATACACCCTCTTCTCTTTATATTTCTCTCTCTCCCTCTATTGCTTCTCTATATTGAATTTTACTTTGACTCTTACCCTCTCTCTCTCTTTCTCTTTCTCACTCACTATTCTACCTCTGGTTCTCTCTTGTTGTTCCTTCCTCTCTCTAATCTTTCTCGCTCCCCTCTCTCTCTTTCAATTTCTCATTCTCTTGCTTTCTCTTCTATCACTCTTACTTCTTTCTCTCTTTGCTTATTCTTTCTCTTTCTTTATCACTCACTTTCTTTTTCTCACGCTTCACTCAATCTTCTTATTGCTCTCTTCTCTCCCTCCCCTTATCATACAATCTCTCTCACTATTTCTCACTTTCTCTTATGCTTCTTTTCTCACTTTTTCCCTCCCTATTTCCCTCCCTCTCTCACATACACATCTTTATCTCTCTTTCTTACGCACTCTCTCTAACCCTCTCTTCCCTCACTTTCTCTGTTATTTCTATTTCTCTCCTGCTCTATCTTTCTCGCCCCTCTCTATCACTTAAGATACATATGATTGAGAGAGGGTGTGGGATGGAAAGGAGTTAAGAAAGAGAATAATGAGAGAGAGGGTGTGATGAAGAGATAAAGAATGGAGAGAGAGACAAGAGAGGGCAAGAGATAGTAAGGTAGAGATTTATAGAAAAAGAGAAAGGGTCAGTGAATAGAGAGTGGTCGTGGAGTGTGAGGGAAAGAATGAGAAAGAGAAAGAAAGAGCCTGAGAGTGATATAGAAAGCGATAAGAGAGAGATATAGAGGAAGAGGGAGTGAAAAAAGGAAAGGAAGAGGGAGAGAGGGGAGGGAGGGAGAGTAAGAAAGGAAGAGAGGGGAAGACAGAGAGGGGGAGAAAGTGTGGGTGTGAGAGAGGGAGCAAAAGATAGAAAGAGATAGAGTGAGTGAGAGGTTCAAAGCAAGAGTGTGAGAGCGATGGAGAGAGAGAGGAAGAGAGTGAGAGTAGATAGGGTGTGAGAGAGAGCAATAAGGATAGGGTGGGCGTGCGAAAGAGAGCAAGAGATAGAAGGAGATAGAGTGAGGGAGGCATGGGGGGATGAATCAAGAGAGATTGAGAAACGAGAGTTAGAGAGATAAATAAGATGGCAGGAGATAAGTATTCATAGTGGGAGAGAGCGTGAATGAAAGAGAGAGAGAGTTAGAATGAGCGAAGAAAGAGAGAGAGTGGGTGATTGAGAAGAAAGAGCAAGGGTAGAAGAGATTGAGAGAGGTGGAGAGAGTGAAGGATAAGGAGCGAGTGAGCTGCAAAAGAGAGGGATAGAGAAGATCAACAAAGAGATAGAGAGAGTGGAGGTGAGGGAGGGGGGCGAGAGAGAATGAAACTGACTTGAATAGAGTGAGACATAACTAGATTGATGTA
>NW_018223088.1:5357-6827 GCF_001263595.1 Phalaenopsis equestris
ATAGAGAGAGAATGAGAGAGTGAGAGAGCAAGATAGAACCTCTGAGAAAGAGAGGGAATAAGAAATGGAGAGAGAGCAAGGAAGAGAGAGGGATAGGATAAAGGTAGAGAGTGGAATATATAAAAAGCAGGGGAGAGATAAATTGTCTGAGAGGATGACACAGAGAGGGAGAGCGAAAGAAGAGCATGAGTGGGCTAGAGAGAAAAGAGAGAGGAAGAGCAAGAGATAAAGTAAGAGTGAGTGAAAGGGTAAGAGTGTAAGAGAGGGTGGGGGAGAGGAGAGAGAAAGAGGAGCGGAGAAAGTTGGTGAAGCAGGAAGAGAAAGTAAGAGAGAGAATGAGATGAAGAGGGAGAGAGATTGTGAGATAAAGATATAGAGCATAGCGAGTGAGCGAGAGAGAGAGATACTAAGAGGGAGAGAGCAAGAAAGTGATTGTGAGTCATATTTGAAGTGAGAGAGAGCAAGTTGGAGTGAGCGGGTAAGGCAGAGAATAACAAGCAAGTGAGGAAGATGAAAAAAGAAGGATTATCTCTCCCTCCCTTTCTTTCTCTCTTCCTCCCTTTCTTTCCTTCACTCACTCCCTTTCTCCTTTTATCACTCTTTCACCCCTCACTTTCTATCTCCCTTTTGTGACTTTATCTTTAACTTTTCTTCTCTCTCCCTCGCTATCGCACACTCTCGTTTGTCGCTATCTTTACTTATTTCTCTAGCACTCCCATCAATCACTATCTTGCTCTTGATCCCTTCGTCTATCTCTCAACTATATGTTTCTCCCTTCGTCTCTCTAACCATCTCTTAGCCTCCCCATTTCTCCCTTTCTCTCTTTTCTTATATTCTCTCTCTTTCCTTCTCTCTCCTATTCCTTTAATTATGCCTTCCATCATTCCTTCACTCCCTTCATATCTCTCCTTCCATTTTGTCCTCTTTAACTCTCCTTCTCTTTCTTGCTCTCTCTCTCCCCCTCTCTGTCATCACCTCTCTCACCTTTCATCTCTCTCACACTCTCTTTATATATTCTCTCATTTTAATATATCCTTTCCCTCACTCTATTTTGAGCTCTCCCTCTTTATAACACACACACTCTCTCTTTCTTTCACTCTATCTGATTCTCTATGTCCCTCCCTCTCTCTCTCTCTCTTTTTGTATCTCTCCTCTTGCCTTCTTCCCCCATATCCCTAATTTATCCCTAATATATCTCTCCTCCCACTTTCTCTCTTGCTTGCTCTGTCTCACCCTTGTTCTCTCCCACTTTCTTTTGCTTGCACTCACAATCTCAATTTCCCCTCTTCCCTCTCCCCTTCACTTACTCTTCATCTTTTTCTCTCCCTCGCTCTCTCCTGCCCTCTCTACAATATCACTCTTGTTCTCACACACTCTCTCTCTTCTCACTCTCTAAATCTCCTCCCCCTCTCTCTTGATCTCTCTTTCTTTCTACTCTCCCACATTCTCACCTTTCCTTTCTCTTTCAAC
>NW_018223088.1:6976-7932 GCF_001263595.1 Phalaenopsis equestris
TCGCTCTCTCCCTATCACTCTCTGACACTTCTCTATCTCTCCTTTCTCTTGATCTTTTACTTTCTTTCTCTCTATCCCTAGTCAGCTCACCATCTTCTCTCCATTTTATATTTTGCCCTCCCTCCTCTCTATCTCTCTCTTCCTCTCTTTCTCCTTTTCCCTCTCCCTTCTCTTGCTTACTATTCTATCTCCTTTTTATTCTTACACTCTCTCGTCATCTCTCTTCTTTGCTCCTTTTCCTCTCTAAAAAACTCTCACTCCCTTTTTTGATCTTTCACTCCCACTCTCCATAACCCCTTCTCCCTCTCAATTCTGCACTCTCCGCCTCTCCCCATCCTTTCTTTTCCTTATTTTATCTCTCTCTTTCTTTCTCGCCCAGCTTCTCTCCTCCAACTCTCTAAGTCTCATTCTTGTCCATTTCCTCTCTCTCTCTTTTCCCTTGCTCTTCTTCTCTCACTCTCCCTCCTTTGCCTTTCTCATTCTATCTTTTTATGTTTCTCTTCCCTCTATCTCCTTCACTCCCTTTTTATTTCTCTCACTCTTGCTCCTCTCTCTCTCTCTCTCATCTGTATCTAGCTATCTTTTTCTCTATATCCCTCCCACTTTTACTCCACTCTTTCTCAATTTATCTCTTAATCTCCCTCACTGTATTACTCCACAACTCTATATATCTCTCTGTCTCCCTCTAACCCTCTCTATATCCCTCTATCTCTCTCCATTCCTTTCTCCCTTTTACATATTCTCTCTATATCTTTCTATATATCTATCATGCTCTCTCTCCCTCTCTTTCTCTATCTCATTCCAATATCACTCACTATATCTTTCTCCCTATCTACCTCTATTACTCTCCCTCTCTTTAATGCTCCCTCTCTCTCTATCTTGCTTTCTTACCCTCTCTCTCTCCTTCTCTTTTATTAATAGTCTTACTCTATTCTCTCATTCTCTATCACTCGCTC
>NW_018223089.1:0-986 GCF_001263595.1 Phalaenopsis equestris
CTTGAAATCAAGAAAAGCTGATCGTACTTGCTCAAAAAAAATGAGCAAATCATGCCAACGGAAGAAAGGCAATTTGGTCCATGAGAAACATGGACACATTACCGATATATGAAGACAAGAGTTTCTGATCATAATGGAGAGAGAAACTATTCCCCAGTAGAGTTGCCAGAAGATTGAAGGTCGCCAAATTGGGAAGAAGATATTTGATTTAATTAAATATATATTATTTTTGTAAGATAATGTTTTAATTTTTGAAAATACGAGACCAATCTGATCCCATATGATCAATAATTTAAATAAACATGCACAACACCTTAAGTGATACATTCATCCCGAGGAATAAACTTATTACTTACTAGTGCAACTCGATTAAACAAATTAAAAAATTTTATACATCCATTTTAGTCTGCGAACATTTATGTTGACCGAAAAATTTTCCTATGTAATATAAACAATTATATAGGGCTTATATTAAGCTGGGTTCTTAAAGTTTACTATAAGGGAAAGCCTCTATAGTTAATTACATCTTAAATGACCAGGGGGCACCTAAGAAAACTCTAAATTTAGATCAGAATGTGTTATCTTTAAGAATTTCAGTGGATAGGACTTTTCAAATATCGAACCAAGGAGTGTCAAATGGGAAAACCTCAATATTTGGAACATTGTTATGGAATCCAAAGGGAGAAAACTAGGGGTGTCACAGAACCTGAGGAGAACCTTAATGCTTCAATTTTGAGAAAAAAAATAATCAAGTGTTTCATCATGCCAATTATTATTATTAATGGTTTACATTTGTATGATACAACCATACAAATAGCCTGGAAGATTGGATGATTTATGTAGTAACAAACAACAACCTCAGAATCTTAAAATTACTTAGGGCTTAAATTCCACAACATGATTGTGTAAAGGCTAAAGATAAAGTAAAGATTTATGTTGCACTAGGCAAAAAACCTCAAAATCTTATGGGTTATGTTTTTTCAATT
>NW_018223090.1:0-2342 GCF_001263595.1 Phalaenopsis equestris
GTAGTCCTGAATAATATTTAGCAGATAAAGAACATGCCAAATAGGCAGAGAAACCTTATTGAAAATGTCAACAATAGCAAGGGAATCAGACTCAATATAAATCTTATTGAAATAAAAAATAACAGCTATCTGTAAAGCATACCAAATGGAAATACATTCAGCTTCTAAAGGTGTAGTAGCAGAAATAGGGGAAGCAAAGAAGCATAGGCAGCAGCCCCTATTATCCTGAAAAATACATCTAACGCCAGCACTAACAAGAGTCTAGCTACCGTCCACATTTAATTTAACCCAACCATTTGAGGGGGGTTGCCACCTAATCAAAGAGGCCTTCCTACCCCTCGGTGGAAAAATAGAGTGGACTGAAAAATGCCGAGAAACTTTAAGAAAATAAGAAATAATAAATGAGGTGGTAAGAGCAGGTGTGGGAGGGAGGTTCTCATACTTATAAGCATTCCTAGCTATCCAAATGAACCACAAAATAACCATAGGAAAAGATTTGAGCTTTCCATAGTATAAAGGTGCAGCTTTCCAAGCAAGTAAGGAAGATTCCAAGTCGAAATATCCATTCAATTTAAACCAAGTAATGCCAAAATAAAGCCCAACTTCATGCCAAACATGACGGGCAAATTGGCAATCAAAGAAAATATATGAAGCCGATTTGGTTTCACATTTGCAAATATAACATCTCAAAGCCAAACGCAAACCTTTCAATTTAATTATATCGCCCAAAGGCAGAAGCATTAAAAAATATCTCCAAAGGAAAAAGACATATAAGGGGATAAGAGAACATTCCAGAGATAAGTAACTGACTGGCAATGGGTAAAAGCATGCATATTTTGATAAAAATGTTTAGTAATGGAAGCTTGAGAATTGAATTTACACATAGGTTAGTCCTTAAAAGAGGAAGAGGGAATAGGAATTTTTGATACATGCTCCGCCTTATCCCCAAACAAAGCCCTAAGTTTAAGAATATCCCAGCCTTCATCCCTCCAACAGTCAGAGAGCAGCACATTGTTATCATGGGCAGAGTGAGGTAAAGAAGAAAAATCTTCCACACCCCAATGATCCTACCAAAAGGAAAAATTCCCTTTACCCATATGCAAAAAAAAAAATTTCAGCAACATATCTAACTTTAATTAAAGCTTTCCATTGTTTAGTGTCCCCTTTTTTCCATTCAACGATAGAGGGGTGGACCTGGTTGCAATACTTTTTACGAAAAAATTGAGCCAATAAAGAATTCCCCATACAAAATTTAAACCAAAGTTTACACATGTTGATTTTAGTAATATGATTAAGGTTCTTAAGACCAAGACCACCAACAAAGAGAGGTTTGCAAACCTTATCCCAAGTAGACCAAATTTTCCTTTGATTGCTTCCGGCCCATCAAAATTTGTTAAAGAGTCTCTCCAGAATAATAAGAGGGCTTTTTTTAGATGAAGAACATGAAGAGCATATAAAGGAATAGTGTGAAGCACACTCTTAAGTAAAGTGAGCCTACCACCATTAGAAAGCCCATTAGAAAGGAAGGAGTTTCGCTAGTCATTAATCTTAACTTTTATTTTATCAACTACATCATCCATCTGTGTTTGTCTCTTTCTACCCTGTAAATTGTTAACACCATGATACTTAAGCGGAAGGGAGGCGACCAGACAAGAAGTGTGAGAGGCAGCCCAGGTGGTAAAAGAAGAGCTAACATGTTTATTGAAAATAAGTTGGCATTTAGACGTATTAAAAGTTAAAATCTGAAGTGAGCTGAAAAGTTCTTAACGTTCTCATCAGAAGCTTAAAAGTATTTTTGCTAGCATTGGAAAAAATGATACCGTCATCGGCATAGGCCAGGTGACTAACCATAAGCTTAGATTTGTGGGAAGCGACACAATTACGAAGTGGAAAAGAATTGGAAACAAGAGTGCAGAAAGAAACAGAGATGGAAAAAGAGAAAGTGGATACAGAGAAAGAAAAGGATCATGAATACCCAGATTTAGAATATCCACTTACACCAATGAAAATTACGGTGGAGAAACCTCCACCACCATTTCCTCAAAGATTGAAGCAACATAAAAAGGATAAAAAATTCTCCAAGTTTCTAAAAATTCTTAAGAAATTAACAGTAAATATTCCCTTTGTAGAAGCTTTAGAGCAAATGCCCAAATATGTGAAATTTATGAAAAATATTTTGAACAAGAAAAGGAAGTTCATTGATAATGAGACTGTTACACTTAACGAAGAGTGTAGTGCAATTATTCAAAAAAAGCTTCCTAAAAAATTCAAAGATCCAGGTAGTTTCACTAAACCGTGTGCTATCAGTGAAAAATTTTATGGAAGAGCTTTATGTGATTTGG
>NW_018223090.1:5519-6157 GCF_001263595.1 Phalaenopsis equestris
ACTGTGACTCAAGTTTATACTTACGGAGCTGTTGAAATTGAAGATCAAAAGACTGGGAATAGATTTAAAGTAAATGGACACAGATTAAAGCCGTATTTTGAGGGTAAAAGACCAAATTTTAAAGAGATTTTAATGGTCAGTCAACCTAAGTAATACCTGAATAGGTCAAGCTGACGACGTTAAACCAAGTGTTTTATGGGAGGTAACCCATAGTTATCTTTATTTTTATTAAGATTATAGTGTTTTTATTTGAAATTATTGTTAGTTTGTGGTAATATTGAACTCTACTACTCATATTTTCCCTTGAATCATCATAAAAATTGGATCCATAAAAAAAATTGGAATGCATTCGAACCAGAGCAAAACTGTGAAATTTTTGCCTTGGGCGCCGACAGAGGCTTTTTCCTGAGAGTCCAGGTAATTAATTCTAAAGGCTCGTTGGCAGCGTCATCGATGCCACCGACTGCGAGAACGACGGGATGATAGTTTCCAAAGTTTGAAATGATAGTTTTTAGCGGTTTTAGGCGAGAGTTACTCCATATAAATTTCCAAATTTGGTTCTTAAGTTCGTATTACTCCAAAAATGAATTGAAACTCCACCAAATTCATCCCTATGGCATCCAATTCCACTGAAAACC
>NW_018223090.1:6267-6710 GCF_001263595.1 Phalaenopsis equestris
AGGATTGAACAATCCTTTGACAGCAATTGAAGAGATGATTGTGCGACGATGATGGGAAGTGTTGTGCAACACTCCAGCCGTCGTAGTCATTTCTATGGTGAAAAAGTTTTATGCTAATTTGCATGAATCAACCAGAGAGTCGTCTTTGTGCGAGGTAGATGGATAACTTTTACTCTTGCATGGATTAATGAGTTATATATGATTGAGAAAGCTCTTTTCTTCCATTATTCCAACTCGTCCCGACAAGAAACTTAATGAATGAGATCTACTAATATTTGACGGACGAGACTGAAGACTGGGAAATGAGAGAAAATGGGTATGTTAGTTTTTCTGCGACACTTCTAAACCCCGTTTCTAAACACTGGCACTTCTTCATTTATGCAAAATTATTATCGATGATGAGGATCAGTAAAATTACTAAGGAAAGTGCTATTCTGAATTAT
>NW_018223091.1:0-1099 GCF_001263595.1 Phalaenopsis equestris
ACAAGTTCCCCTATTTAATATAAGAAATTAAATATTATTTATATTAAGCTAGGCTTTTTATAGTTTCCTATAAAGATAAGAACTTATAGTTAATTACATCTTAGATAACCAAAGTCACCTAAGAAAACTCTTAATAAAAATTAAGGGATATTGTCTTAAAAAATTTTAAAGGATAGGACTTTTCAAAAAGATCGGACAAAGAGGTGTGAAAGGGGAATGCATCAAATTTGGAACTTTTTAGTTTTAGAATTCAAAGGAAGAAGATCTAGGAGATGACACAGATCCTGAGGAGAACCTTAGTGACTTATTGATTTATCATATGGTTTGGCTTCAATTTAGAAGACAAATATTTAAATATTTCATCTTGCCAATTTTACTAATTAAGGCTTACATCCATGTGAAACGATCACACGAATAGCCTAAAAGATGTGGGGATTTAGGTCGTGACGAATGACAACCTCAGAGTCCTAAAATGAGTTTGGGCTTATATTGTATAACAGAGTCATATGAAGGCCTATAGATGAGTTGAGGATTTATGTCACACTAGGCGGACAACCTTGAAATCTTATGGCTAATTGTTTAATTTCTAATGAGAGATATGATGTTGTAGATTCTTTGCTGTTGAAGATGGCCGTGATGCCCATAATGCTAGCTCCACTCCAAATTCCTCATCATAACAAGTTTAAGTTTTCTAATCTGTCAATTCTTGATGACAAGTCAAATGTTTCCTAAGGTCATGGTTATTCAAATATCATGGGGGATGCTAAAATTGATTAGAGCGACACCGGTTAGGATCCTAAAGAGTTAAGATCCTAAAGTTCCCTCGTTCTGGCAGCACTATTTTTCTTTGGATTCACTTAGTCCAATTGAATTTACTAAACTCAACTTAATGAGTTCCATACATTCATTTGGATAGTAGGAGACCTCGTTAGCAACCGTAGGTTACATCCTCTAAGGGATTCCCGATCATCCGATAGAGACATTTTAATTTAGTAATTTTTGTACTTTTTTTTGTGATTAAATTTTGAGTTGACTAATATTTCGATTGTTTTGGCGATAAATTTTATCTTGTTTTGATTTCTTAATTTTGTTTTAGTTT
>NW_018223091.1:4652-5035 GCF_001263595.1 Phalaenopsis equestris
AGTGTTCTTAATAACACTAATTTGTCTCCTAAAGAGTCTTCACCCACATAATTTTCAAATTAAAAGGTAAATGACATTTACCTTATTCTTGGGATAATCAAGACATCAATGTTCACTGAGCATCAGGATATTCATGATGAATTATTAAGTAACATAATAAAGTTTAGATGAACTCAATGTCTTTTACCAGATATTAAGAAGGTTGCTTGGACCTGCTCCTAACTCTTAACCTGGTGAATACCTTAGGGATCGATTAAACTTAATATGTTTTATTTAATAATGTTATCCTTAAAATTTAAGGACCCTCAATACACAACATAGAGTTAGGAAGGTTTCCAAAACTTTACTTTTTCAGCTCTATATACATAAATGCTCTGACATGC
>NW_018223091.1:5303-6122 GCF_001263595.1 Phalaenopsis equestris
GTTGCTAACGAGGCTTCCCACGGTCTAAATGAAATTATGGATCTCATTAAGTTGAGTTTAGTAAATTCATTTGGACTAAGTGATTTCAATAGAAAATAGTGGTGCCGGGACGATGGAACCGTGGGATCTTGACCGGTGTCGCTTTAATCAACTTTAATATGCCCATAATAAAATTTAAAGAACTTTAACCATAGGGTCACCTGATTTGACATTATAACCAAATGACCTAGAAAACTTGAACTCTGCTACAACGAGGAGCTTGGAGCTTACATGGTGGGCAGCTCGATCATCTTCCACAGCAAGAGGATCTACACTATTACATCTTATCCTTAGCTTTAAACAACAAAGTCATAGGATATGAAGGTTGTTTGGCTAGTGCAACATAAATCCTCAAACACATCTTTTAGGCATTTGTACAATCCTGTTGTAACATCTAAGACCTAACTCGCCTTAGGAATCCGAGGTTGTCGTTCGTCATGACCTAAATCCTCACATCTTCCAAGCTATTTGTACGATCATTTCACAAGAATGTAAGCTCTAAAATTTAACAGGATGAAATACCTAAATATTTCTCCTTAAAATTGAAGCCAACTAATAGGATAGGCTGGGAAGTCACCGAGGTTCTCCTCCGGATCCAGAAATCCCCTAGTTCTTCTTCCTTTGGATTCCATTTTGGACTAGAAAGCAAAATGTTCCAAATTTGAAACAATTCCCCTTCACACTTCTTAGTCTGATATCTTTGAAATGTCCTTACCATTTGAACTCCTTGAAGGAATTTTTTTTTATTTTTATCAAGAGTATTCTTAGGTAATTTCAGTT
>NW_018223092.1:0-205 GCF_001263595.1 Phalaenopsis equestris
AACGCTTTTAGGTCGATCCACTCGTTGTTTTCTCCGCTTTGGTTTTGCTAGTTTCGGAAGTGGGTCGTCCTTGTCCTTTCTTTTATTTTTTAAATGGTTAAGTCATAAAAAATGGGGATTGATGATTTAATTAATTGGAAGATATAGAAAACCTTAAATCACCTTAAGCATAAGTTAAAGAGTAGGTTTCCTAGAGTTTTAGGAG
>NW_018223092.1:301-727 GCF_001263595.1 Phalaenopsis equestris
TTCCTAGATTTTAGGAGCACATCCTAGGTGAGAGTCCACCCGCCTAATCCTCAGCATGATTTTTCCTAGATTTTAGGAGCACATCCTAGGTGAGAGCCTCCCCACCTAATCCTCAGCTACCCACCTAATCCTCAGCATGGTCTTCCTAGATTTTAGGAGCATATCATAGGTGAGAGTCCATCCATCTAATCCTCAGCATAGTCTTCTTAGATTTTAGGAGCACACTCTAGGTGAGAGTCCATCCACCTAATTCTCAGCACAAACTTCCTAAATTTTAGGAGCACACTCTAGGTGAGAGTCCATCAACTTAATTCTCAGCACAGACTTCCTAAATTTTAGGAGCACACCCTAGGTGAGTGTTCATCTACCTAATTCTCAACATAGTCTTCCTAGGTTTTAGGAATATACCTTAGGTAAGACTTTATT
>NW_018223093.1:0-355 GCF_001263595.1 Phalaenopsis equestris
GTAGGTGTCACCCTCAAAAAAAGAAAAACTACAATTACTCAATAGAAGAAAATAAGTGTGAGATTGCGTCTGCCCCCACATTAATCATTTATCTTTGTAGACCTTTCTGATGTGAGGGACATTTAGAATATCTCTTTGCAGCAGATAAAGGAGAGTAGGTGGAAGGTTGACAACAGCTTCAGTCTCATTAGACTGTGATCCAAGTTGGGCCAACCAGTTTGCAGGCTGCTTACCTTCCCTATAAATGAAAGTGAACTGAATTTGTATCTTGCTAGTGAGATCTCTGATTTTGCTTATCCAATATGAGTAGTGCCAGTTTTTCTCCTCTTCCTGATTTAAAAGGGGAATAATCACA
>NW_018223094.1:0-5125 GCF_001263595.1 Phalaenopsis equestris
TTTAGTTTCATGCAAGGTGACATGCAAGTTTGCAGCTATAAAAGCACAATATGAAGATACAAGAAAGACAACACTGAAAATTGTAAAAGCGTACCTGACGAGTCTTCTCGTTCCACCACCTAAAACTCAAAATGCATGTTAATGCAGTTTATATAAAGACAAAAAGTAAGGTTTTGGTAGTTTTCCTAACCCTATGTCATATCTTGGTGGTTCCTTAGGAGAGTAATTAAGGATGATTTTGTCAAACAAAACATATTAATTTAAACCAAACATATTGAGTTTAGTAGATCTCTGAGGTATCCAACAGATCTAGAGAAAGAAGCAGGTCCGTGCTACTCTCTCGCTGCCTGGTGGAGAATTCCGAGCTCTTTTAAACTTATTATGTTGTTTAATAATTCATCCTGTAAAACACCCTAATGCGCAATGAACATTGATATTTCAATTATCCCTAAGAATAGGGTAATTATCACTTGTGATTCAATTTAAAAATTATGTGGGTGAAGAATAGGGGTATTAAATTGATTAATTATTGACTTCAAAGTCATACCCATAAATTTTAGATTCATTTTATTTTAATAAACTTCCAAATTTTAATACTTTAGAAATTTATTAACTTAATTAAGAAAGTTTGGTTGGTTTCTACCATTTAACCCCTTGTGTTTCAAACATCAAATAAATTGACTAAGATCAGAGATTACCTATGTCCCTTCTTAAATTAAGCCTAAATGTTAATTAAGGCTAATTTTTCAAAATTACACATTTGCCCCTAAGGCTCTATCACTCATAATTTGTCAAATTCAATTCAAGTGACTTTGAAATTTTTATCCTACCTCATTCATGGGACAATTAAGACATCAGAGGAGAAAATGAATTTAATTTATTTATATAATTATTTTCAAGCAAAAATAGGATTTTTCAAAGAAAATTCCTAACTTGTCCAAGGTGACTTCTAATCTCTTGAAATTTTTACTGAAGGTAGTACTAGACCAGAGAAGCCTTTGGACCAAATTTCATGATTTTTTTGAATTTTATTTAAATTTTAAGAATTATTTTAAGTTATGGGGTATTTATTAAATATTAAATATTTTAAATAGAGAAAATTAAGTTAAAAAGAGAATATTAAGTTTTATGTTTTTGAAAGGTCCTTCTAAGGTCAAAAAACTTAGAGGAGAAGATTTTATATTTTTCTAAATTTAATTTGATTTTTTGGCATTATTTTTAGTGACCATTTTTAGACTTTAAAAAGATCATTTTTAAGCTTTAAAATTCAATATCTTTATTTAGAAAAACAAAAAAAAAATATTCTAGTTACAGAAAAAATATTCTCATTGTTCCTAGGTGATTAGGAAGAAATTTAGAATATTTCCATGTGTTTTATTATTTTTGTGATTTTTAGGGATTTTTAATTATTTAAATATTAAAAATAGGTGAAAAATGAAGTTTTTATTTTAAACATCATTTTATTTTTTATAAAATGTCTCTGATCATAGAGAACTCAAAAAAAAGCTTTTATAAATTTTTGAGTTATATTTTAATTTTTTTAAAAATCATTTAAATGTCAAAAATGATGTTTATCTTTAAAAATCAACTCAAGTTATCAAATGAACTCAAAATATTTTGAATTTTTATGGTGAGTTCTCCGGATCATAAGTAACATTAGAGATAAAAAAATCAATCATTTAAATGTTTATATCTTCCAAAATGAATTATCTTAGTGATTTAGTGTTCATAAAAATTAAGTACATTTTAAATGGCTTGACCCATGAAATTATTTTCAAAAGCTACTATGGTCATGGTGGACCTTCAAAACTTTTATTGGAATTTTCTAATCAATATGATAATTTTCATGATTATTTTAATGAAATAATGTGCAAAAACTTGAAAAATATGGATCTCTGTCTAAGAACCTCCTATGACTTTGGAAAAATCAGAGGGTGTTTCCCTGGACAGAGGTTACAATATACCAATAGGGGCTACAATATGCTAAAAATTTAAGCTATGATGATAAGTCAACATGCATGGAGAATCAAAAGATTCAAATCAGTATTTAATTAATTAAAAATAAAATATGCATCACATGGGCTTAAAACTATTTTCACATTATTCTCCTCTGTTCACTGAGCAAGAGTGCATTTTTATTTTATTTTTGTGATTTTTTTACACAAAGTTATGGATTTTTTAAGTTAAGGGAGTTTAAATAAATAGAAAAAGCCCTAATTTTCTACTTATCCACACAACGCCTTGTCAACCTACGGTGGCTCCGAAGCTCCACGCGGCGCGCTCCGATTTGACACCACCCTCCAAGCCAGCAGCCACACGTCCTGTTGTTTGTGTAAAGAAGTGTTATCCGGCTTCATCTTGGCCATCCATTTGATACACGCTTGATCAAATGGCTCCCCGTCATCATCCTCGATAGAATGATCTCGTGACCATCCACACTAAAACCCTAAGATCTCAGCCTATACTCAACCAAATTACTCCGTGTTTGATCCTATGGACTCTTCTTAGTAAGACGAACACATCCATATCGTAATCATGCAATTAAATTAAGCCTAATCAAATGTAGAATCAAAATAGGCTCGGGAGGGAGGGAAGTTTTATATCTTTGCTCTGAGAAGTGAAGCTTCAATTAGAGGGTCTTAGGACTCAACACGTTCGTTAGGGTCCAAAGAGATTAGGGATTAAGCCTCTTACTGTGGTGTGAGGCCTAAGTAGAAATTTGATTATGACCGATTTTGGGTGCTGGTCTAGAGCAATGGTAGAGGCTCTATGAAAGGGGGATTTTATGGGGCTTTGGCATCCTTCACTGTTGTGAAGGTGTGGATAGAGTTAATTTGAGTTTGGTGAAGTGTGGAGGTGTAATGAGCTCTGTCCTGGTTTCCGGCAAGGTTTCAAGCTCAAAATTGAACTTCGGCAGTGAAAATTGGTGAGGGAAAGTAGCTGGGATGCACTGAGGGGATCTTAGGGAAGCTCTGTGGTCAATTTGGGGAGGTCTCTCTGAGGAATTTTAAGCACTTCTTGCCATGGCCGTGGGAGGTGCTTTTTATAAAAATGGCAAAGGAGTGGCTGTCATGGCCAATTAGAGGGTGTAATGTGGTGCTTAGGTGCAGGCAGAAGAGCTCTACAATTCAATTTGGTTGAGCTGGCCTCTCGGTTTGATTTGGGTGAAGCTCCATCGGGATGTCTCTTAGTTTGGTCATTTTCTGGTCACTAGGATGGCCGGCCAGCCAGCGGGAGTTGGCTAGGTGCTCAGGGCATCCAGAGGAATCCATCACAAAAATTTAACGCAATTGTGTTTTGATTTGGCAAGGATATCTTAAGCATGTGTATTTTTTGGAATAAGATCCCTTAATTTGGGTGACCATTGGTCAACAGCTTAGTTTAGGTGGTTAGATGGGTTTTGGCTCAGTCTTAGGGGTCAACTAATGACTGAGGTGGAGTTAATTTGGTTGCTTCAGGGTGGTTGGGTCATATTTAGTGCATGGGTTCATTGTGGGTTCAAGTGATCAAAGTTTTGGTTTGGGTTAGGTTAACCATGTCAAATGACTCAAAAAAAGGTTGCATTTGGTGTGGATGATCATAATGAACAAGTTTGGTGAAGGATGGAAGTGGTTTTGGGCTCAATTGAAGGGTCAATTTGAGGGAATTTTGAATTTTAATCAATTTGGTCACGTTGGGCTAGACTTGGGTCTATGTCGAGCTAGCCGAGGGATAACTCCAAATTGAGTATTTTAAATTATCAATAGGGAACCCATGAATAGTTTTCAACATGAATTGGATGCCAATTTGGGGGTTAAGGCAATCAATTGGGTGAAATTTGGGGACTTAGCCAATTTGGGGCCAAATTTGGGAATTTTGGATTTAGGCCAAAATAAAATAGATTTGAGGCTTAACCAATAAAAATTTATGGTTCTTTTTGATGTATAGTAATGTAATCAATATTTTTCAACAATAATTTGGGTCAATTGACTGGGCTATGGGTTCAATTTGGTGAGAATAAGTCATGTGACCAAAATTAGGGGTTTGACCTATACCAAAATTGGGCTCAAATCATGGGCCAATTAAGCTTGGATTTAGTCTAATTTGGTCATATCAAAAGTTAATTTGAGTTTAGAATTGAAATTTTGGGAGATTGGGATCAAATTTATGGACATTTGGAGTGATTTGGGGAAATTTGGGCCTTTAAAGGCAAAGTTGGGGGTTCTGATCAAAGATGGTCAAATTGGAACAATTGGGTCATGTGACAATTAAGGAAAATGAAATTTAGAATATTTGGGAGGTTTTGGGAATGAATTTTTGGAATTTTTAGAATTTTGGGCAATGGGGGGGAATTTTGGTAATTTGGCCAATTTGGGTGTTTTCAAGGTGTTTGAAATGATTTTGGAACCAAGTTTGGGTATTTTGGCTAGATTTGGAGATTTTTGGCCAAATTTGGGGTCCCGACGGTATATGGGTAATTTGGGGGATTTTATGGGGCTTTGGCTTCCTTCATCGTTGTGAAGGTGTGGATAGAGTTAATTTGATTTTGGTGGAGTGTGGAGGTGTAATGAGTTCTATCCTGGTTTTCGGTAAGGTTTCTAGCTCAAAATTGAACTTCGAGAGTGGAAATTGGTGAGGGAAAGTAGTTCGGATGCACTGAGGGGATCTTAGGGAAGCTCTGTGGTCAATTTGGGGAGGTCTCTCTAAGAAATTTTTAGCACTTCTTGCCATGGACGTGGGAGGTGCTTTTTATAAAAAATGGTTAAGGGGTGGCTGTCATGGCCAATTACAAGGTGTAATGTGGTGCTTAAGTGGAGGGCAGAGGAGCTCTACAATTCAATTTGGCTGAGCTGGCTCCTAGGTTTGGTTTGGGTGAAGATCCATGGGGGTGGCTCTCAGTTTGGCCATTTTTCGGCCACTAGGTTGGTCGGCCTGCCAGGGAGAGGTGGCTAGGTGCTCAGGGCATCCAGAAAAATCCATCACAATAATTTAATGCAAATGTGTTTTGATTTGGCAAGGATATCTTAAGCATGTGTATTTTTGGGAATAAGATCCCTTAATTTGGGGGACCCTTGGTCCATGGCTTATTTTAGGTGGTTAGATGGGTTTTGGCTCAGTCTTAGGGGTCAACTAATGGCTGGGGGGG